>NC_090651.1:41300018-41448415 GCF_040937935.1 Hyperolius riggenbachi | reverse complement strand
GAGGAGCAATGCATGGAAATAGGGAGCTGCAGCCCAAGTCCTGTAGAACTGTAGGAGGCTGCTGTACATGAATGTTAGACATGGAAGAGGGGGCTGCACAAGGAATGGGAGGGGGTGCTGCACATGGAAGGGAAGCTGCAAGAAAGTTGGCCTAGGGGAAGAAATGAATAAATCCGGCCTTGAAGGACATACTGTCTATAGATACTCATTTACCAGTGAAAAGTTGTGTAAAATAACATGTATGTAACCTACCAGATAGGACTCTTAAAGGGGCACTATAGTGAATTAGCTCATTTTTTATTAACAGAACCAATGAAACAGGTGTGTGGTAGAAGTGTTAAAAAAACCAAAACGTTCAGTCGGCATCCCGTCACTTGTGATAGTTAGCAACAGAGATGCCAATGAGCTCATTTACTTGTAGGGGACAACAAATGTAACAGCGTTTTTTAAAGTAATTTTCCTCCCTTCAAAGATGTGGTAGCAGGAACAGTGTTACATTCATTCTAGAGGTCCTTTACTACCTTCTAAAGGTTCCTCATAACTTTCTAGAGGTCCTTTACTACCTTCTAAAGGTTCCTCATAACTTTCTAGAGGTCCTTTACTACCTTCTAAAGGTCCCTCATAACTTTCTAGAGGTCCTTTACTACCTTCTAAAGGTTCCTCATAACTTTCTAGAGGTCCTTTACTACCTTCTAAAGGTTCCTCATAACTTTCTAGACGTCCTTTACTACCTTCTAAAGGTCCCTCATAACTTTCTAGAGGTCCTTTACTACCTTCTAAAGGTTCCTCATAACTTTCTAGAGGTCCTTTACTACCTTCTAAAGGTTCCTCATAACTTTCTAGAGGTCCTTTACTACCTTCTAAAGGTCCCTCATAACTTTCCAGAGGTCCCTGGCGCTTCTGCCAAAGTGACTCCACCTAGCTATGCCTAGCTTCCATATTCCATTTGTTTTAGGATTAAAGATTTTCTTGAATGATCACATTCAGAGGGTTAGAGTAGGCACTCATTTTATAACATCTACCAGTCTCAGCACTGGCTCTCCTCAGGGCTGTGCACTGAGTCCTCTGCTCTACACCCTCTAGACTCATAATTGTGTCCCTGCCCTCCAGAGTAACACCATCTTTAACCATTTCCCAACCACAGTTTTTTTCCCCTTAAAAACCAGAGCAATTTTCATATCACGCTCCTTCCATTAATGCGCTAATAACATTACCGTTATTAATCACAATACCGTTATTAACCAAAAGGTTGGTTTCCTTTTATTGCTGTACAGTAGAGAGTATCTTGGTCTACTGTGCATGGTGTTCAGTTGCACAGTAGCACAAAAGAAGGAGCTCCATAAGGTCTCCCAGCAGATAATTATCTCTCCTCTCTTTCCACTAGAAGAATTACACTCTTGCTATTCTTTTAGGAACAAAAATCTTACAAGACCGTTAACACGCAGGACATGTGTAGTAAAGCTCTGTTACTTACCTGGGACTTTCTCCTACCCCATAAACACACCTAAGTCCCATGCCGTCCGTTACCAGTCTCAGTCGATGCCAGTCAGGGTCTACTGCGCATGCACAGACCTCCATGCGCAGTAGACCCAGACTGAAGTCACTGAACCTGTTACCGGGGCTCACCGCGGCTGAATGGCAGACCACGGGAGGATGGCGTGGGACTTAGACGTGTTTATGGGGCGGGTGGAAGCCTGGGTAAGTATCAGAGCTTTAGTGTTCTTCGTCTCTGAGCCTCTTTAAGCATTAGCCTTCTGGTGGATGGTTAAGACTCATAAAAACTAAGACAAATTAAGTGTAATGCAATGTATATATGTTGTCTTTGTTTTTATTGTTTGTTTATTGTATATTGGAAATTGTACAATGTTTGTTGTACAATGTTCATTGTACAATGATAATAAAGATTCTGATTCTTACTAGCTAGCAGCCTAGATTCTGAGGCCCCTGGCACTCAAGCAGGCTCAAAAGTGGAGATTGCAAAGTGTGCCCCCCCCTTTGTTCCTGCCCTAGTTTAGGTCACAAATGTGCACTCAATATTTGGAAGACCCCCTGTCCAGCATAGTCAGATGTGTCCCCAGTATTAGGTAGCCCCCTGCCTAGTATAGGTCATCAGATGAGCCCCTGGTATTAGCTAGCCATCCTCCCCAGTATAAACAGCCAGATGAGACCCTGATATCAGGGGCATAACTAAAAATCACTGGGTCCCCCTGTAACCCCCCCCCCCCCCCCCCCCCCCCCCGCCTCAAAAAAAGAAAAAAAATATTAAGCTCTTATGTACCCACTCTCCTTTCACTAGTTTAAGGTAGGCATTAACAATGCAATGTTCTCGACGATAGTCTGATTTGATCTTAATAGCGATCCCAAACATTCATTCAGGACCACTAATGGAAGGAAAGCTGCTATTCAATTTGACAAGATTAACAAAGTATTGTTTCCATTAATCTGATCAAATTGAATAGCTGCTTGCCTTTTCCATTAGTGGTTTCGAATGATCATTTTTGATTAATATTGTCTGGAGAATTGTATCGTTAAAGAAAACCTGTACTGAAAATGAATAGTCAAAATAGCCATACACAAGTCATACTTACCTGCCATGTAGTCTACTCCTCAGTCTCTTTCTCCTCTCTTGCGCCCTGTTTGTCCTCTGTGATCAATGGAATTCTCCGTCCTCCATTTTGAAAATGGCTATTACCCCATAACAGCTTCCTGGTCAGCAGAGTTAAACTGTAACATCGCCCACTTGAGCCATAGGGAAACATGGACACATCAGTTCTCCTCTCAGCTGTAACTGACAGCAACTGATATATAACTGACAGCAACTGATATATTTCAGTTCTGAGAACTTGTTGTCAGAACTGGAAGGGACTATTGTCAGAAGAAAATGGTGAGCTTCTGAGAGGAACGGATGGCAAGGTAACTATGTAATGTAATGTTCATTTGAAGTTACCTCATGTGTTTATTTTAAATAATTTTACTTAGTACAAGTTCTCTTTAAGGGCCACAGATAAGGTTATCGGACATAGGAAAGGAAGGAGGTTAGAGATTCTGCTGGATCAGGATATTAGGGTATGGAATTTATGAAAAAAAGGTATTTAAGGGAGATTAAAAGATAGGTCTTTTGGCAATTTAGGGTGAGACTAGTAATTTGAGAATAGGATTATGGGAAAAGGGATAACATTAAGTATCACTGATTAAAACATTACAGTGATTAAATTGACTTGAGGATGGTCAGTGACACAATTATGTACTCTGTACAGTGCTGCAGAAAATGTCAGTGCTATATACAGTAAATACAAAATAATAATATGGAAGGACATTAGGCTATGACTATGGTAAGATTAGATTGTGAGCTCCTCTGAGGACAGTCAGTGACATGACTATGTACTCTGTAAAGTGCGCAGGAAGATGTCAGTGCTATATAAATGCATAATAATAATAAGCTAGGACATTAGACTATGACTATGGTAGGATTCGATTTTGAGCTCCTCTGAGGACAGTCAGTCACATGACTATGTACTCTGTAAAGTGCGCAGTAAGATGTCAGTGCTGTATAACTACACAATAATAATATAGTAGGACATTAGACTAGGACTATGGCAGGGTTAGATAGTGAGCTCCACTGAGGACAGTCAGTGACATGACTATGTACTCTGGAGAGTGCTATAGAAATACATAATTATAAAATTGGAGGACACTACTAGACTATGACAGGATTAGAGCTGCTTTGAAGACAGTCAATCAGTGCTTATGTACACAGTAAAGTGCTATAGAAAACACAAACACACACAGTAAAGCAAGCTGAACCATAATGCTCAGAACCAGTGGTGCTCATCTGGATATCCGGGTAACCCAGATATTCAAACTTTTTTCAGCTATCCGTCCGGATTCGGATTCCGGATACCTGGGCCCAAATCCGGATAGCTATCTGCGGATATCCGGATCCGAATACTGTAACTAAGGAGATTACATAATTGAACCAATCAGAGGGCTCCCAGCAGAAGCCCTAGCAGCCAATCACAGAAGGGAACCTTGGCCAGTCCCACCTGACCTTACTGAGCCAATTAGAGGGCTCCCAGCCTAAGCCCTGGCACCCAATCACAGAAGGGATCCTGGCCAGCCCCCCTGTGGGTGCCATGATGAGAAAACTCATCCTGTGTGACTGCTCAGTCACTGAGAGACATGCTGCAGTGCTGCTGGCCTAGCAGTGCTGTATACAGTGATAAACCTAAACCTGTTCAGTGATTAACCCCTTCACTATCACTACACTTTTGTTGTATTGTTAATTAGCTTGATTTCATTGTGTGATAGTCAGAGTGTGTACTGTGCTGCAGGGCTGCTGCAGCTGCTATGTGTCTGTGTGTGTGCTGTGCACAGACCAGGCCAGCTGCTGTCTGCTGGCCAGCTATTAGCCTTAGCTAGCTACAGTATAGGTTAGGGATAATAGGGAATAGGATTACTGTGTTATTGTGTAGTTAGTACAGTTAGTACTGTAGAACTGCAGTCAGTGCTAGTAGTTGTTAGAGTAGAAGTACTACTGTGTTAGCTTATTACAGAACTGCTGTGCTGCTGAGCAGTGTCAGTGTGACAGTTAGTGTCTTCTCCTCTGCTGTCTGACTGTCACTCGGTACGTGACACTTGGCACGTGGCCCTTGGCACATGGCACTTGGCACGTGTCATGTGGCACTTGGCACGTGCCACGTGGCAATTGGCACATGTCACGTGGCAATTTAGCACATGTCACGTGGCACTTGGCACATGTCACTTGGCACGTGGCAAGTGCTACGTGACACATGCCACATGACATGTGCCAAGTGCCACGTGCCAAGTGCCACGTGACACATCCGGCATGCTCCTGGCACATGTTACCCCTGCTGCTGCATTGCCCTGCTGCCTGTGCAGCTCCCATCGCCAGGGTGCCACAGGCCACTGATACCACCTGTATTTAACCCAAAACACAATTGCTGCGTAATTTTTTGGAGGTATCTTGGTTGAAAACTGTCATGTCCCAGTTGTGCGGTTGGACTTTGGACACAATGTGGGCTGCACGACCGCTGTCTGGAACCTAGGCCTAATGTTAATTGACAGCCATTTTTTTCGGGGGGGGGGGGGGGGGGATTTTAAGTCCCCACATCATCAATTAGTGTTTCCCTTTAAAAAATAATGTTGATACATGCCTCATTTTCCCTAAAAAACATTTTTAAAGCAATTTAAAGGCCACTTCCAGTTTTTCTATCCAGATATCCGAATCCGGCCAGATACCCCACATACTGAGGTCAGATATCCGATTCGTATTGGAAAATTTTGTAATCAGATATCCGACCCGGATCGGATATCTGAGTATTCGGATTTTGAAAAGGGGTATCCGAGCAGCACTGCTCAGAACACCAAAACTAGAATAACAAAGCCCAGTGAGGGAGTGAAAGGATAATGGCTGTGGGAGGGAGGGGGGGGGGGGGGGGAGGAAAGCTGCCTGTCCTGATTAACAACACAAAATAGTAGCAGCGACAGGGCTGCAAAAAGATAGAAATTAGCCAACTGGTCACTCTTCCCACAGCAGCTTTGCAACAGGAAGTGTGCTACAAGCGAGTAAAATGTCTGTAAGCTGCACACGTATAAATTTCTCACTCCCTTACCCCGTGAGCACAGTGCCTCCTCCACCTAGGTTACTTGACTACCGTCTTCCTCCTGCGTACGTTAAAAAGGGGCGCTGGGAAAAAAGGGCGCCGGGTTTTTAACGATAAGCATGGATAACGTTTAAAAATGTATTGTACTGTATTTCGTTTAAAATTAATGTTTTTTAAAGTTATAAATCATTAAATAATGTGCATTAAATCGGCAATTGTAACAACGTTAATCTTTCGTTTAAATACTGAAACGTATAATAACGTTTTAAAAAAAAAATTACTAAGTAACCCTCCCTGTACCTACCCCTAACCCCTAGACCCCCCTGTTGATGCCTAAACCTAAGACCCCCCTGTTGGTGCCTAAGTAACCCTCCCTGTACCTACCCCTAACCCCTAGACCCCCCTGTTAGTGCCTAAACCTAAGACCCCCCTGTTGGTGCCTAAACCTAAGACCCCCCTGTTAGTGCCTAAACCTAAGACCCCCCTGTTGGTGCCTAAACCTAAGACCCCCTGTTGGTGCCTAAACCTAAGACCCCCCTGTTGGTGCCTAAACCTAAGACCCCCCTTTTGGTGCCTAAACCTAAGACCCCCTGTTGGTGCCTAAACCTAAGACCCCCCTGTTGGTGGCTAAACCTAAGACCCCCCTGTTGGTGCCTAAACCTAAGACCCCCCTGTTAGTTTTTTCGTTTAAAAATAATGTTTTAAAAAAAATGTACTGTTTTTCGTTTAAAAATAATGTTTAAAAAAAATATTGTACTGTTTTTCGTTTAAAAATAAAATTTAAAAATGTATAAATCATTAAATAATGTGTAATCATGAGAAACAGTAATAAAACATTAAGTCTCCGGGCGCCGCTTTTAAAACGTTATTTTTCTCCGGCGCCCTTTTTTCCTATCGGGCGCCCATTAAACGATATTTATTATAGGAGTGAATGGCGGCGCCCGATTTGTCCACTAGCCTCAGGCGCCCGAATTTACTGTTCCCCTTCCTCCTTCAGCTCAAATCTCCTCGTCTGCTGGCTAAGCCGTGCCCCTCAGAGTGAGAATGCACACAGGCAGGAGAGACTGGAGGACAGCCCAGCACCATACAGCTGATTGGGACAACAGCTGATATGCCGGTGTGTGGAAATCCGGCTGTGGTCAATAGCCCAACGTCGGGTCACATGAGGAGGGGGTGCTGTCGTCATAGAAACATGACGCATGGCGGCGATAGATCCCGGGAGAAATGCCCAGCGAGGTTTATTCCCTGTCCAAACGGCACCTTCCTTGCACCACAGAGGTCCTGCAGTGGGCCCCCAGCATCATAAAAAACACACATAAAAGCCCCCCCTCGGCTACTGGTGCTACGGGCCCCATAGCAGAAGCTCTCATTGCTATGGCGATCCCTACGCCAGTGGTTGTCAGTCTCTCAGGACTGATTGTATTATTTGGCTTGCTAGGTTTTGAAAAGGTAAAGATACAGATATTAAATCACTTTATACAGATATACTGTACAAATAAGGTGAAAGGTGGGATAATGCATAAAAAAAACTATGTGCATCAGAGCTATTACTTCCAAGATCATACGCATGCAAGATGTAGGGGCGCAAGGAAAAACGGGCTCCTGTTTTCATTAATAAAATTATCATTAATATCTACCGATATTCCATCATTCCTCATATTCCTCAAGTGGATCTGATTTGAACTTTTACTCCTTGCATAATTGTGTTCCTTTCCTATTGTTTATAGGGCATTCTGCAAGCCAAATACTTTTTTGTTTTTGTTTTAATACTGTAATTCCCTATAAACTAAACAAGCCTTGCCCACAGTTTTTCAAAGAGCCTTGGCATTTTCAGACAGTAGCAAGGGCTCATGGGAACTTAGTCTGGGCAGGCGGAGGGGGAGGTATTACTAGCCAGAGATTTCAGAGGCAGAGGGGAGGAGGAAGGAAGAGGGGGATTAGGTTTTTTCACAGGCTGAGTGCTGAAGATGCAGATAAGCTTGCCTTTGTGTAATGTTCACAAACAACATGGCTGCTCTCATTGTATCACAGGAAGAAATAATCATATTCTATTGAAGCTATATGCAGCCAGATTTGCTGTTTAAACTATCTAAACTTTAGATAAGATATATAGACAAGTTACTTGTTATAGTTAGTTTTTCATCTCGGATCCGCTTTAAAGTGTAAATAGTGTACATTATCATAATAAAATATTGGTATATATGAACAATATTTTTCTACAACTTAACCCAGGGCCAGGCCGAGGCAGAGGCGAGAGAGGCTCCAGCCTCAGGGCGCAGTGTAGTAAGGGGCGCACAACTCACTCAGCTTTCATTCTCCTATTATGTTTGAAGCAGAGAAAAATAAGAAAAGGAGATACATGGCAGTGACTGCAAGCCAGAGAACTACAGTTCAAGGTGTTGGGGGGTTTGGGGCCCTGGGGCGTCTCTTAGTCTAATAGTAATCAGTGTGACACGGCCGAGGAGGGATGGATGGAGGGGCGCACTTTGGTGTCTAAGCGTTGAGTGCTGGAGGACCTTGTCCCGGCTCTGACCTAACTCAACCCTGACTTAATCTAACCCTACTCTCATACAGAACCCTCCCTTCCTGATGCCGAATCTTAAAGAGAAACCGTAACCTAGCATTTAAATTCATTCCAATCAGTAGTTGATACATGAGCAATCTATTCCTTTTCACAAACGAATCATCAGGGTGCTCTGTATGGATGATATTGTGGTCAAACCCCTCCCACAATTAACTCTGAGGACCATGGTACTCCTGGCAGTTTCCTGTCTGTGAACCTTGTTGCATTGTGGGAAATAGCTGTTTCCAGCTGTTTCCAACTGCCGAAACAGCAAGCAGCAGCTACATCACCCGTCAGCAGTAAAAATGTCACCATGTGATAAATGTCAGAACTTAAATCAGGGATTTAAAAGATTTTACAATAGGCAAACACTGACTAAGGCCTCGTTTCCATCTATGCGCTTCTGTCCGGTTTTCAGCAACATGTATCAATCTGTAACATTGATGTGCTGATAAAAAGCGGACAGAAGCGGATAGAAGCGCACTAAGTGGAAACAAGGCCTAAATCATTTATACATAATTATTGTAAAAATAAAGCACTTTTTTATTACATTATTTTCACTGGAGTTCCTCTTTATACCCCCTCTTCCTGACACCTAATTCTAAACCCTCCTGCCTGACGCCTAACCTTTAAACCCCCTTTCGTTACACCAAACCTTGAACCCCCTTCTTCATTCCTAACCCTAAAACTTTCCTTCCTGATGCCTAACCTGTAAGCGGAATCAGTTGAAAAGGGCTCCTCAGTTATCTGTATTAAAAGGGCTCCTCCATAGACTTCAATGTTATTTCTTCAAATATGGGCTACAAGGTGGTGAAAAGGGCTCCCAAGTTTTCTTTCAGCCACAAGGTTTTCGATTCAGCTACAAAAGGACGGCCCTTTGTAGCCCATATTTTTGATTCAGCTTCAAGGTTTTCGGCTACAAGGTTTTTGATTCTGTTACAAAAGGGCGCCCCTTTGTAGCCCATATTTTTTTACTTGGCTACAAGGTGTTTGATTCTGCTACAAAAGGGCACCCCTTTGTAGCACACATTTCATTCAGCTACAAGGGTTTTGGCTACAAGCTTTTTAAATCTACTACAAAAGAGCACCCTTTTATTGCCAAGATTTTTGATTCGGGGGTGCAGGGGGTGGTTTTAAATTAGGCATCACATTTGGGGGGGGGGAGGCTGTCTTAGGGTTAGGCACCACTAGGGAAAGTCTTAGGGTAAGGCACCACCAGGGGAAGGTTCTGTGTGAGAGTAGAGAGAAGTTAGGTCATAGTAATCACCAGGGGGGTCTTGGGGTTAGGCACCACCAGGGGACAGTGTTGCCAACCATCAGTAAATGTACGGATTGTCAGCAAAAAAACAGTTACATTTTAGTATCCTTGAAATCCGTAAGATGATTGGCCGTGTCCGTTAAAACTATGCGACCACACTCCCTCCCGCATCTATGACGCGCCAGGATTACATCTGAGCGTCTGGGTTTAAACCATTACGTGTAGTCATGTACGCGGCCCGCCCTCTGAGTCTGCAGGCTGATGGGAGTGATGAGGTGAAGGGTGGCCACATAATCCTGTGTATCGGCAGCGGCGCAAATGATTGGATCGGTGGTGTTAGATGGGTGTGTCCTTCTCACAGTGAGTGAGGGAGCACCAAACCAACCAGCAGGAGACGGATGCCTGCACCAGATCGCCATCCGGGGAGGGTTCTGTGTGAGAGTAGGGATAAGTTAGGTCATAGTAATCACTTTTCTTGGCTATATCCAAGACAAATAACATTTATATTGCGCTTTTCTCCTGGAGGACTCAAAACCCCAGAGCTGCAGCCACTAGGGCTCGCTCTATAGGCAGTAGCAGTGTTAGGGAAACTTGCCTAAGGTCTCCTACTGAATAGGTGCTGGCTTACTGAACAGGCAGAGCCGAGATTTGAACCCAGGTCTCCTGTGTCAGAGGCAGAGCCCTTAACCATTACACCATCCAGCCACCTTACACCATCCAGCCACCAGAGCCCTTTTATAGCCCAACACACTTTGCCCATAACAGCATCCTTTTTTTAAACTAAAACTAGCTTTTTTCAGCTACACCAGGCACCCTTTGTAGCCAAATTTGGTATCTGGGCTACACCAGGCACCCTTTGTAGCCGAATTTGGTATCTGGGCTACACCAGGCACCCTTTGTAGCCGAATTTGGCATATGGAGTTATGGACTACACCAGGCGTCCTTTGTAGCCAATTTTGGCATATGGGCTACACCAGGCACCCTTTGTAGCCAAATTTGGCATATTGGCTACACCAGGCACCCTTTGTAACCAAATTTGGCATATGGACTACACCAGGCGCCCTGTGTAGCCGAATCTGCCTTTTTTCGTCTATATCAGGAGCACTTTTTTCCAGGAGCCCTATTCAAATTTACGCCAGTAAACACCCCTTTCTAACCTTATAGTATGGAAAACAATACATTTAAAAATAATAACTTTCAAAAATGAACAATACTAAATATTAAAAATGCCAAAAAGTATAATAGTCTAATTTTTTAAATGATAAAATATTAAAATAACGTTATAATTTTCAAAACGAAAATTATCATGCGCCCAATTTTCTGCTTTGGGCACCTTATAGCTGATATCTGCAGTAGCGCCTATGGGCACCCAAATAGTCCATTAGCCACGGGCTAATTTCATGCTCTGGACCATCCAGCTAATTATTCATGCAAGAAGATTGGTATTCCTGGGGACTCTGAACCCCAAAGCTGTACTGTTGCCATGGCGGCAGTTCCCATGGCGGCAGTTAAGATTCCTGAAAATTTTCAGCATTCAAAGCCAGCTGCAAACACAAATGCAAAGATAAATTTAATAACAATATGACTTGTGTATCGCTGATATGTGTCATCATATCAACTCTTTTTTTCCCTCATGAAATTGGATTGTCACTTCAACTCTCATCCGGTGCCTGGTATATTAATATAAAAAAATGCCATGACTTTTGAAGGAATACATAAGTTAATAAAAGGCATATATATATTTTTTTTACATTTGTCAGGAGTTGTTCCTAGCGGTCTAGAAAACCAATATTCCCCCGCGATACAGCTCATAGCCTGTCAAGTCATCCTTCTCGCTGGTAACCGCGGATACGTTTGGCTTGTGTTCACCTTGAGCAGCTCTGCACACAGATAAAGCGCTGCATTTAAATATAACGCAATTAGGTAAACATACCTTAGCCCGCGATTGCCAGCGGAGGGTGGAAAAAAAAAGCAAACAATCAATTCTGGCAAGCGGTGGAAAGACACAGAAGCGACAGCCAGGTCAGAATGGCCTGTGGAAAGTTTGCTTTCAGCAAAGGTCACAGATACAAGGTCCCTCGCTCTGCCTCCCTGTGTCGCCTCCTCTGTCTCCCTGTGATCAGCCAGCAGCAGCTTTGAGTGATAGAGCTCCCAGACAATGTGCAGAATCATTCAGATAGATGGCTTGTTGTCTTGTTCGGGCACCAGCCTTTCACTGGGAGAAACTGATTATTGCATTGCTATTATTGCAGAAACAGATCACTGGCCAATGTATGTTTGCCTTGAATGATTCATGGGAATAATAAATCTACCTTGATATTGGCGGCAGAGATAGCCAGGATTCAGCCAGGAGGGAGCATTTTTCACCCTACGCTCTGCACGACCCTGGATTTGGGAGAAGTGGCCGCTGTATCACCTAATATATAAGGTTTAAGCGGTGGTGGTGGGGAGTTGTGACAGAATGAGGAAGAGAAAAGAGAGGAAGCGAGACAGAGAGAGAGAGGAAGAGAGACAGAGAGGAAAAGAAGAGAAAGGAAACAAGACAGAGAGGAAGACAAGAGAGAAGGGAAACAGAGGAGGAGAGACAGAGAGGGCGAGGAGAGATAGGAAGAGGAGAGAGAGGAAAGAAAAAGAGGGGAAGAGAAGAAAGAGGAAGAGAGACAAAGAGGAATAGGAGAGAGAGAGAAAGAGTGACAAGAAAAGGAGAAAGAGGAAGAGAGACAGAGAGGAAGAGGAGAGAGACAGGAAGAGAGACAGGAAAGGAAGAGGAGAGAAATAGAGGAGGAGAAGAGAGACAGGAAAGGAAGAGGATAGAGATAGAGGAAGAGAAGAGAGACAGGAAAGGAAGAGAAGAGAGACAGGAAAGGAAGAAAAGAGAAATAGAGGAAGAGAAGAGAGACAGGAAAGGAAGAGGAGAGAGATAGAGGAAGAGAAGAGAGACAGGAAAGGAAGAGGAGAGAGATAGAGGAAGAGAAGAGAGACAGGAAAGGAAGAGGATAGAGATAGAGAAAGAGAAGAGAGACAGGAAAGGAAGAGGATAGAGATAGAGGAAGAGAAGAGAGACAGGAAAGGAAGAGGATAGAGATAGAGGAAGAGAGACAGGAAAGGAAGATGATAGAGATAGAGGAAGAGAAGAGAGACAGGAAAGGAAGAGGATAGAGATAGAGGAAGAGAGACAGGAAAGGAAGAGGAGAGAGATAGAGGAAGAGAAGAGAGACAGGAAAGGAAGAGGAGAGAGATAGAGGAAGAGAAGAGAGACAGGAAAGGAAAAGGGGAGAGAGATAGAGAAAGAGAAGAGAGACAGAAAAGGAAGAGGATAGAGATAGAGGAAAAGAAGAGAGACAGGAAAGGAAGAGGATAGATATAGAGGAAGAGAAGAGAGACAGGAAAGGAAGAGGAGAGAGATAGAGGAAGAGAAGAGAGACAGGAAAGGAAGAGGAGAGAGATAGAGGAAAAGAAGAGAGACAGGAAAGGAAGAGGAGAGAGATAGAGAAAGAGAAGAGAGACAGGAAAGGAAGAGGAGAGAGATAGAGGAAGAGAAGAGAGACAGGAAAGGAAGAGGATAGAGATAGAGGAAGAGTAGAGAGACAAGAAAGGAAGAGGAGAGAGATAGAGGAAGAGAAGAGAGACAGGAAAGGAAGATGATAGAGATAGAGGAAGAGTAGAGAGACAGGAAAGGACGGGGAGAGAGATAGAGGAAGAGAAGAGAGACAGGAAAGGAAGAGGAGAGAGATAGAGGAAGAGAAGAGAGACAGGAAAGGATGAGGAGAGAGGAAGAAAAGAGAGAAGGTAAACAAAGGAGGAGAGACAGAGAGGGTAAGGAGAGATAGGAAGAGAAGAGAGAAGAATGGGAACAAAGAGGAAGAGAAGAAAGAGTAAGAGAGAGACAGAGAAAGAGGAGAGTGAGAGAGAAAGAGTGACAGAAAGGAAGAGGAGAGAGAGAGAGGAGGAGAGACAGAGAGGAAGGGGGAGAGAGATAAAGAGAGAGGAAGAGAGACAGGAAGGAAACACCACAATCATTCCCCTGTCAACTCCTCCCACTGTTGCAAGGTAGCACAGTGATTGTATTTACTTGCTCTAGGGTTGCATCATGTCACCTGTGTTCTTTTCAGCAGCTGCATGCTTTATGCTTGCTTACTTTCAGCTTCCGATCACGTGACATGCATCAGGAGCCGGAGGTATGAAGCATAGAGCCTGCGGCTGTTGGAAAGTCCAAAGGAGTAGGAGTGGGGCCCCATAGCCGCTTTACCACTCCTCCAACCTCCATGGACACAGGGGCTACAAATATGCCACGGTTCCTGTCTTTATAAAGCAGCAATGACCATTACCTTGGTCATGACCAGTGCTGTTCGGATACCCCTTTTCAAAATCCAAATTCAATTCGGATCCGGATACCCAGATATCCGGATCCGAATCGGATATCTGAATCCAAACTTTTTGGTATCCGAGTAAATGCGGATATCCGAACCCAATGTCCTGGATATCCAGTCGGATTCGGATATCCGGATAGAAAACCGAAAGTCACCTGAAAATGGCTTAAAATGCTTCCAAAAGTCTCTTCAAATGGCAAAAACCGCTTTCGGAGGTCTCTCTCTCTCTCTCTCTCTCTCTCTCTCCCCCCCCCCCCCCCTTCGAAAAGGATTGAAGGTGATTTTAGCTTCTGCTCGGATATCTGAACTAACTATCCGCCCGGATTTCGGATTTCAGATGGGAAATCCGAGTTGGCTTGGACAGTGCTATTCGGATTTCAAAAAATATCTGAATTTCTATTGAAAGTTCGGATAGTGGAAAAACTTCGGGTTATCTGGGTAGTTTGGATACCCGAATATGGCAGGGGTCGCAGGGGTTATTGCTATGCCCATTGCTGTACATCTTTGCAGTCTGCAGAGCATGATGCTAAGGCAAGGTGTAGCTCCACACACAGAGCTCTCTGTCAACTCCTTTGGCGGGGCTGCCTCAGTTCACAATGGCCTTTTTCTAAAACAAGGATTAGCGGCAGAAACCTCACTCGATGCAGAAAGGTGAGAATTGGACTCTCTGCCTATTTAGCTATTAGGTGGCGTTTTCAGATCAGAGCTTTTTTGTTCGTTCAATAATTTTTCTTAAGTTTTGTTATAAACAATCAAAATGTTTGTCATAAGCAATCAATTTTAGGAAGCAAAAGGATTGATTTGTGTAAATACATGAAATAAGAAGAAAAACTATGAGGATAGATCATTAACCCTTAAACGACCGCCTCACGCCAATCAGTCGCGAGGGTGGCGGCAGCTCCAGGACTGCCTAATGCCGATCGGCGTGCAGTTCTGGCGGCGTGCAGTCGTAGGGGCGTGTTTTGCAGGTGATTGCGCTCACCAATGAATCCGCATCTCCGCTTGAATGATGGAGCTCCGGTCTGTCATCAGTCTCCTAGCGGTGATCGCCGTCTATTTACACTGTACAGCGCTGCGATCTACGGCAGCGCTGTACTGGGGGAAGCTGTGTGACACAGCTGTACCACTGGTAGGCTCAGGAGTGATCGGCTGTCATAGGCTGATGTCTATGACAGTCGATCACGGTAATTGGCTGGCAGGGGGGGGGGGGGGGAAGGGCGGGTCTAGTAGGAAAAAAATAGAGCAATTTATTTAAAAAATAAACAAAAGTAAATAAATAAAAATAAATAAATAAACATGCCGGCGGGGATCAGACCCCTCCAACAGAAAGCTCTGGTGGTGGGCAGAAAGGATGGACAGCCCTGCAGCGAGGGCCTTAAAGCTACACTGGCCTATTTTGTAAAAATGGCCTGGTCACTAGGGGGGTTTTAACCCAGGGTCCTCAAGAGGTTAAAAAGTCCAGGAGCAGCTGGGAATGTGAAGTCTTCTTGAAATAAGAACATTAAGATAATATATATCACAGACCAGGCTATTAAAGTGGACCTGAACTCTTGCACAGGACAGAAGGAAAACAGAGAGAAATGCACCCTGTGTGTATATAGAGAGTTTAGCCTGTCTAACTCCCCCTTATCTGTGACTAATCACAAGTTGTAATTTGATCTCAGCTGAGTCAGCTGGCTGCCACTGCAGAGAAGCTGATTGGTAAACACAGGATGTTATATGTCTGCTTCTATGAAAGCCGGAAGAAGGCACACTGCAGATTTATTGCAGGATCCGTATCAGCTGTAACAAAGAAAAGTTTTTCTGTAAAGGTTAGTATGTTGTTGCTTATCTTTTAGAGCAGAGAGGAAGTTCTGAGGTCAGGTCCACTTTAACAACATATTACCAAGCTATCAGAGGATCAGTGAGGGTACTGAAGTGATAGGTGGAGAATCAGTGTGAGGTTTCCATCCGGCCCACTTTCTAGTGGCGGGCGAGACAGGTGTCAGCCTGGGGCGCAGTGAGAGAGGAGGGCGCAGTGAGGTAGGAGGGCTCAGTGATAGAGGGGGGGGGGGGGCAGTGGGCCAACAGGGATTTAGCGCAGGGAGGGGGGCTGACTGCTCCCTCCCTCTCCTTGGACCCCCCTCCGTGCCCCCACTATGCAATAGATTTATGGCAGCGCTGGGAAGTGGTTGTAGAACAAACTCATTTTATAGTCTCCATAGGAGGATCATAAGCCACTGGGCTGCTCTGTTTCCAGCACAGTTCCCTACTTCCTTATTAGCGGAAGTAGTTAGCGGTACTGGAGACAGAGCAGCCCGGCGGTATGTGATCCTCACATGGAGCCTAGATAATGAGTTGGTACTACAGCTGCTTCCTGCTGCTGCAATAAATATTTTGCAATGGAGTGGGTTAGGCATGGAGGAGGGCCTGAGGAGAGGAAGGGAGGAGTCTGGCCCCCATCCCAGCGGCTGTGCCCGCTGCTCTCTCCTACATCACTGTAACTCCCCAGCCTGCCAAAGCTGGGAGGGGGGCTACCTATACTGGGGCACCTATACCTGGCTAACCTATACTGGGGAACCTATACCTGGCTAACCTATACTGGGGCCCCTATACCTGGCTAACCTATACTGGGGACCCTATACCTGGCTAACCTATACCTGGCTAACCTATACTGAGGCCCCTACACCAGGCTAATCTATACCTGGCTGATCTATACTGGGGCCCCTACACCAGGCTAATCTATACCTGGCGAATCTATACTGGGGCACCTATACCTGGCTAACCTATGCTGGGGCCCCTATACCTGGATAATCTATAACTGGCTAACCTATACCTGGCTAACCTATACTGGGGCACCTATACCTGGCTAATCTATACCTTGCTAACCTATGCTGGGGCCCCTATACCTGGCTAATCTATACTGGGGCACCTATACCTTGCTAACCTATACCTGGCTAACCTATGCTGGGGCCCCTATACCTGGCTAATCTATACCTGGCTAAACTATACCTGGCTAACCTATACTGGGGCGCCTATACCTGGCTGCCAATATACTGGGCCACCTATACTGGGGCACTATACCTGGTTACCTATACCGGTGGAACCTATATGAAATTTGCATGCAGGCCAGGATTATACATATCAGGTATAAATGCCCCAGTATAGGTTAGCTAGTAACCTAAAATTGTATAAAATTTCATGCAAATGTGTATGCAGCTTAAAATTGCGCCAATCAAATTAAACAGGAAGTACATTGAATTGGCCGCTTACAATGTACATGAAATTTGCATGCAGCCCAGAATTACTGCCATCTTATTAAATGTGGCCATTAACACTACAATGATCATTACCAATCACTGTGGCAATCAATCGGGATTGTATTGGTGATGGCAGCCTTAATGACTAGTACACACTTTCAATTATGATTGGCCAATCGCTGACCAAAATTTTACCCTCACAATCTACTCAAACTGTTCAGTATCGGTTGACCCTCGTACTGAACAGAGGTGGTAATATTGGTCAGTGATTGGCCAATCATAATTGAAAGTGTGTAGCAGGCTTTACCCTCTGCATCTGCTAGGAGGAAAAGTTCCCTTGTGTACAGGAAGTGTATCCATCTGAAGCCCGGGGTTGGCTGGACAAGAGGGAAAATGAAAAAAAACAAACTCTTTGGCAGGTAGGGCAGTTTATAGACACTAAATTTCCACTGCGTATTTAGCTATTTCAAGATACACAATTGGGAACATTACACAACGGTCGCCGCGACCTCTCCGCAGTGCGTTCATCGCCGCGCTGTTTACGTGGCTCGTAATTTTGAATTTCCTGTGCAGAGATCACCGAAAGGACAACGCAGATTTACTGCCCCGGCCAGGCAGGATTTAGCATTTGTATTCTTTCGAAAACAAAAACATTTTATGTTATCATAAAACTCCTGGAAAGGTTTTCGTTGAGGGTAAAGGTTCATATATAAAGATTTGGCAAGGCTGCAGCCCAGCAGGCAGCGTTCCCAGCAACCGCCAGTAGATGGCGGTGTGGCACAACCCATGGCTGCTCGTCTGGCAGACGGTCTTAAAAATGCGCCGTGTAGAAAAAAAAAACAGAAAAAAAATGAGGATTATGTGAACAATGAAACGACATGGAGACAGGAGCTGAGTTATTTTACAGTTTTATTTCTCCCTAATAAAATAAAGGGGTGTAGAAATAAATAATATTAGGGAAAAAATGAGGCGGTTGTTAGACCGGATTAGCATTTGACATTTATGTAATTTTCAGGTTTAAAAAGTAAAAAAATACAAATAATAATTAAAAAAAGCCTTTTCAATCAAGACAGACGAGCAGCTTGTCATCCAGCAGGCATCGCGGCAAGTGACCTTTCATACCCACACAATGGTGGCGCGGGACAAAAGACAGGCGGGTACATATATTTCATCGCATTGTGCCATGTTCCCGTGCGTCCCTCCACCTCTGCTCTGTCTGCCTCATTCAGGAAGACAATGCCGGCACGCCACAATGATGCCTAAGGTGCTGTTATGCTAAGCAGCCAATCGGATCTCACCTTTTTGTTCACCGGTGTCGCTCAAGTGCCACGGGCGTCAGTGCGGTGCCTGTCCGCTCTACCGTCCCGGCGTATGACCTGCTTATCACATTTTATAAACACACTGAAATGCAAAAATATTTGGGAAAGGACAAGACTCTCCAGTAACTGAGATTTATTATTAATATTTTCCTTTTTTGTGGTACACACAAAAAAAAATCCATAAAAACTCCATAGACTAGATTATTATTGATATAGCACTGACATCTTCCGCAGCGCTGTACAGAGTATATTGTCTTATCACTAACTGTCCCTCAGAGGGGCTCACAATCTAGTCCCTACCATAGTCATATGTCTATGTATCATGTAGTCTAGGTATGTATTGTAATCTAGGGCAAATTTTAGGGGAAAGCCAATTAACTTATCAGTATATTTTTTTGGAGGGATGTGGGAGGAAATCAGAGTGCCGGCAGGAAACCTACACAGACACAGGATGGGAGCACATACAAACTCCATGCAGACAGTGCCTTGGCTGAGATTTGAACCAAGCACCTAGCACTGCATGGTGAGACCACTAACCACTACGCCACCATGATGCCAGAAGAATATAAGGACTCCTCTAGATTGTAAGCTCACAAAGACAGGGACCTCCTCATATTGTTTCTTATTTTGTTACTATTTGCCATGTGAACGTGTACCAATTTTAATGATATCTTAAACCACATATGTATGTATTTGTACTTGTGTTGCTGGATGTCCTGTTTGCACAATGTCTTCAGCTACTCATGTATCTATGTTACCCAATATTTGTTTTGTACTATGTACAGTGCTACAGAAGATGTTGGCGTTACATAAATAAAAATAAAATAATAATAATAATAATAATAATAATAATAATAATAATAATAAACCATAAACACAAAACAAGCAATCACAAAAACATGATGTCAAAGATGATGGGGACCTATGTATTAGGCTTGCAGTCTGTAAATTTGGGGAACACCACACACAGTGGTGTAGCTAAGGAGCTGTGGGCTTCGATGCAAATTTTATATGGGGCCCCCCAAGCACTCTTTACATAACAATTGATAAGGCGCACCAAAACCTGCCAATGGCAACTACAAGGTGCAAGAGGGGGATGGGAAACGTTTGTTAATGATTACCAATATTCAAAGTTTCTATAGAAGTGATTATTATGAGCACAGGACCAATAGAGAGCTAATACTGAAGGTGAGGGAGGGCCCTTCGGGGCCCCTCTGGCCCGAGGGCACCCGATGCGGTCGCAACCTCTGCAACCCCTATTGCTATGCCCCTGACCACACAGTAAGGCTACATTTACAGTTTGGGTTGCGGCGCATACCCTGAGACAGCAGGAACACCACACAATGTGTTGAGTGAAGCATACAGTCAGTCAAAATTATGCTTCACTGTAATTTTTGCTTTGCGGTAAGTGCACTGCATGCAGTGCATTACTATGCTGCCCACCGTTAAATAGCAACATACCTGCTGCATTGTGAACATGGCATAGGTCGGTGGTGCATTGCATTGCAGCTGCGGCAAGCTGCGTTACAAAGCAGCAGTTTTGCCACACCGCAACGCACCACTGTGAACTCTGCCTCAGCTAGACTCGAAACCAGAGGCGTGACGATAGGAGATACAGAGGTTGCGACTTGGACCAGAGGGGCCCACTAGGGGTTCTCCTTCAACCCTAGTATTAGCTCTTCAATACTGCTATGCTGGTAATAATCATTTCTATATCTGCTCTGAATAGTGGTAATCATTAAAGAGAACCCGAGGTGGGTTTCTGACCTCAATATTAGGACACAGAGGCACATTCTGCATACAATACCCCACCTCTGTGTCCTTACAGTGTGCCCCCCTCCCCCCCCCCCCCCCCCAGGCTCTGATGTCCCCCATTCTAAAAACAGCCAGGCTAGTGACACGCAGATTGTCGCTAGTCGGCTGTTTACCATTTGGCTGCCACTCCCCCACCTCCTCTATAGCGCTGTTCCCTTCCTGTGTCCCTTCCCACCCTGCCTCCGCAAGCTTCCTCCAATCAGCTTGCAGAGGCCTTGCAGTGTTAGGGATTAGATTGTGAGCCCCTCTGAGGGACAGGTAAACAGTGATGCTTGGATACCCCCAATCACGAATTTGAATAAATGCAGCCACGGCAGAATCGAAATCCGGATATGCCAAGATCGTGATCCGGATTTGAATCGGAGCTCCGGATTCACCTCGGATTTTAGCCGTGATTACAAGTAGAATCCGTGATCACGGAATTGACTTCAACGTTAATAGCAAAGCCCCCATACATGCTACAATCGCCAAAATTGCATGGATTATAAAGGTGATCAGTGGCTACAACCTAAATTTTTTTTTTCAAAAAGACACAATAGTTTTTGAGAAAATCGATTTTAAAGTTTCAAATGAAAACAGTATTCGTGATCAAAAACTGCCCAAACCGCCGACTTTTGCGGTTAATAGCAAAGCCCCCTTACTTGTTAGAAACACCAAATTTGCCCGATATGTTAAGAAGAATAGTGGGAGCAAGAGGAACATTTTTTTTTCAAAAAGACCTTATAGTTTTTGAGAAAATCGATTTTAAAGTTTTAAAGGAAGTTTCAAAGTAAAAAAGTATACATGTAAATGCGGTAAATACATTACTGTCATTTACCGCTATTATCGCATTTACAGTAAATGTATACTATTTTCATTTGAAACTTTACAATCAATTTTCTCAAAAACTATATGGTCTTTTTGAAAAATGTTTTTTTCCCCTCTTGTTCCCACTGTTCTTCTTAACATATCTGGCAAATTTGGTGTTTCTAGCATGTAAGGGGGCTTTGCTATTAACACCTAAAGTCAGCGGGTTTTCAGGTGATAATCAAGGATATTTTTCCCGTGATCATGGACCGAATACTTGGAATAATGGCTGAATTTGTGATTGACTGCCATGATCGATTCCCGATCACGGATTCGGATCACGATGTCGGATAGGGAAAAAATGCTGGTGAATCATGTCTATGTTGTGATTATTATTTAGTATTTATATAGCGCCAACATCTTCCACAGCGCTTTACAGAGTATACAGGGATGGTCGTAGTCAGCCAACTTCGCTACGCTGGAAATACGTGTAGTTTTACGCAATTACGCTTCGCCAAACTACGGCTTCGAAAACAAATATTCGCTTCGTATGCATTTCGTAGAATACGCGTTAAAATACGCAAGACCACGTAGTGCGAAGTGTAGTGTATGCGGATACTTATGCCCATATGCAGAAAATTGTACGCATACAATGGGAACCCTTCTATGCGTACATTCTCCTTTCCAATGCGTAAATTTGTATGCATACAATCGCATGCGGAAAATTAGACACGAGTAACGCATTCGTAGTTCACTACGCACTACACATGTTAACTACGCTTAGTGAGCGTAAGCTACGCGTAGCGGTACTTTGCTACGCGTAAATTCATATGCGTAGTTTTGAAACTTCGCCTATGAACTACGATGCGTAGATGCGAACTACGATGCGTAAATTCGCACCGGCGTAGTTTCTGCTCATCCCTTAGTATATCTTGTCACTAACTGTCCCTCGGAGGAGCTTACATTCAAATCCCCACCATAGTCATATGTCTATATTGTGTGACGTATGTATCATAGTCTAGGGCCAATTTTTACAGGGAAGCCAATTATCTTATCTGTATGTTTTTGGGTTGTAGGTGGAAACCGGAGTGCCTGGAGGAAACCCACGCAGACACAGGGAGAACATACAAACTCCTTGCAGATGTTGACCTGGGTGGGATTCGAACCGGGGACCCAGTGCTGCAAAGCAAGAGCGCTAATCACTATGCCACCGTGCTACCCGTGATCAGGGATTGGATCCGAGCAACACTGCAGGTAAGTGATAGGGATGATCTCCGGATGCAATCCGAAGGAGTTATACTTGTATTTCATCCTCCTAAATTATTACAGCTGAGCAGGTGTGTAAGGAGGGGTTAAACTTAACCATCAGCCGTCTTCTTTAATCCGTCCCACGGCGCATCCCACATTGCATTTCAAGCTGCGTCACATGACTACTACGCTTCCTCCTTCAACCCGGAAGGAGGAAGTGTTTGTAGTCACGTGACCATGGCTTGGAATGTAGCGTGGGAAACGCCGTGGACGGATTTAAGAAGATGGCTGCTGGGTAAGTTTAACCCCTCCTTTCACACCTGCTCAGCTGTACTAATTAGGAGGACGAAATCCGAGTGAAACTCATTCGGATTTCATCCAGAGATCATCACTGGTAAGTGACAAAACGATATATGTACAGTGCTACAGAAGATGTCGGTGCTATATAAATACAAAATAAAAATAATATTTTACTTACATTTCCTCACCTCAGAATCTAATATATGGAGTACATTGTACCCAAGCTGAAGTATCTCTGCATTCTTGTGTGTGACCATTACTCAATGATCAGACCCGTTCAACAAGTCATGTGAGTCACATAACTTGCATATCATGGCTGATCATTGCTCTCTGCTATGCAGCCTGTTCCTGTGACCACCCCCTGAATACTGATCACAAACAGGAAGGGATCTGTGGAAAGCAATGATCAGACCTCACATTAGATCACAGATATAGGAGTACGGCTTATTTGTGCCCCTATGCCAAGTATATCATGACTCCCCTTTCTTCTTTCCATGTGTATCATCCATGTACAGCAGCCCTTCACATTCCATGTGCAGCCCCCTCTTCCATGTGTATCATCCATGTGCAGCAGCCCCCTACCATTCCATGTGCAGCCCCCTCTACCATGTGTATCATCCATGTACAGCAGCCCCTCCCATTCCATGTACAGCCCCCTCTTCCATGTGTATCATCCATGGACAGCAGCCCCCCTCCTATTCCATGTGCAGCCCCTCCTCCATGTGTATCATCCTTGTACAGCAGCCCCCCTCCCATTCCATGTGCATCCCCCTCTTCCATGTGTATCATCCATGTACAGCAGCCTCCCTGCCATTCCATGTGCAGCCCCCTCTTCCATGTGTATCATCCATGTGCAGCAGCCCCCTACCATTCCATGTGCAGCCCCCTCTACCATGTGTATCATCCATGTACAGCGGCCCCTCCCATTCCATGTACAGCCCCCTCTTCCATGTGTATCATCCATGGACAGCAGCCCCCCTCCTATTCCATGTGCAGCCCCTCCTCCATGTGTATCATCCTTGTACAGCAGCCCCCCTCCCATTCCATGTGCATCCCCCTCTTCCATGTGTATCATCCATGTACAGCAGCCTCCCTGCCATTCCATGTGCAGCCCCCTCTTCCATGTGTATCATCCATGTGCAGCAGCCCCCTACCATTCCATGTGCAGCCCCCTCTTACATGTGTATCATCCATGTACAGCAGCCCTTCACATTCCATGGGCAGCCCCCTCTTCCATGTGTATCATCCATGTACAGCAGCCCCTCCTATTCCATGTACAGCCCCCTCTCCCATGTGTATCATCCATGGACAGCAGCCCCCCTCCTATTCCATGTGCAGCCCCTCCTCCATGTGTATCATCCTTGTACAGCAGCCCCCCTCCCATTCCATGTGCATCCCCCTCTTCCATGTGTATCATCCATGTACAGCAGCCTCCCTGCCATTCCATGTGCAGCCCCCTCTTCCATGTGTATCATCCATGTGCAGCAGCCCCCTACCATTCCATGTGCAGCCCCCTCTTACATGTGTATCATCCATGTACAGCAGCCCTTCACATTCCATGGGCAGCCCCCTCTTCCATGTGTATCATCCATGTACAGCAGCCCCTCCTATTCCATGTACAGCCCCCTCTCCCATGTGTATCATCCATGTACAGCAGCCTTTCACATTCCATGGGCAGCCCGCTCTTCCATGTGTATCATCCATGTACAGCAGCCCCTCCCATTCCATGTACAGCCCCCTCTTCCACGTGTATCATCCATGTACAGCAGCCCTTCACATTCCATGTGCAGCCCCCTCTTCCATGTGTATCATCCATGTACAGCAGCCTCCCTCCCATTCCATGTGCAGCCCCCTCTTCTATGTGTATCATCCATGTACAGCAAGCCCCCTCCCATTCCATGTGCAGCCTCCTCTTCCATGTATATCATCCATGTGCAGCAGCCTCCCTCCCATTCCATGTGCAGTTCCCTCATCCATGTGTATCATCCATGTACAGCAGCCTCCCTCCCATTCCATGTACAGCCCCCTCCCATTCCATGTGCATCATCCATGTACAGCAGCCCTTTCTTTCATGAACAGCTCCCTTGAGCATCAGTTTCCTTTTCCATGTGCTGCTTCCCATTTTCCCTCTTCTCTTTCATATATAGCAGCCCCACCTTCATTTCCAGGTGTCCCTTGGCCTGCAGCGGCCCAAGGCCCGGATTTTTGTGGCCTTTTGAGAACTCCAGCCCTGAGGACTGGGAAATCTGACTGCTGAACTAGTAGAGCTGGTGTATTACTCACATAGCATGCAGGCTTCTGTAGATAAGTGTTTGCAGAGAACAGGCTGCCTTAGCGGGAGCAAAATAAGTACAGTAATGTCTTATATTTGCATTGTAGATACAGAAACAGGTTTTTTGAGTTTTAATGTAAGACATTTTATAAGTGTGCTTATCCTTCAAGACCTAAATTCTCAAGATGTGCTACACCTAACACTTTGAGTACTTACCTTGGGCTCAGAAGGTTACTTGAACTTGCCATCATCGAAATGTTATATTTTTATAGTAAAAAAAGGTACATAAACAAATCTGGATATGGATACTGTTAATTAAGAGCATCAAATAAGGTTTAAAAAACATTTAAACATAGAGAACTTCTAAGAAATATAAATGTGTCAAGGGTACTCGAGATTATGTTACAAAACAACATTTTCCTGTAATTATGTTTGGAGGAAAAAAAAGCGACATTTTACTGCTACAAATTTGCTATGAGACAGTATCATGGCTGCACAAATGCTTTAGCAATTTAAAATGGCTTTCAATTTCAGCAGGATTTTAAAGGGACTCCGAGCTCAACTTAAAAATGAAAATAGTACTCACCCGGGGCTTTCTCAAGCCCAGTGCTGGTCGAGAGGTCCCATGACGGCGTCCTGGCTCCGCTCCGGAATGGCTGCCCGGCGGTAGCCCGGCGACACTCGGCCGAGTGCCGGGCTCCTTCTTCCGCGTATGACACGGCTGACGTCACCACGCCGCCTGCCTCGCGTCATCACGGTGGCTGGCGTGAAAGTACTGCGCATGCGCGATTAAAGCGCGCATGCACCGTACTGCCACGTCGGCCGCCGTGGTGATGCGAGGCGGCTGGTGTGGTGACGTCAGCCGCGTCATACGCGGAAGAAGGAGCTCGGAGTCCCTTTAAAAACTGACAATAAATCCAAGTTGCGCTAATTTTTGTAACGTAAAACCTGTACTTAATGTTACACTAGCTTTCAGTACACATAACACATGTCCCTGGGAGCAGGAAAAAAAGGACACCGGCTAAGGGTGGACAAAAAGGGCACCACCATAGACTTTAATGCAATTATCAAAAAAAACATGAAAAAAGGGCGCCGCCAAAATTTTTGTTAATAAGATTATAACATTATAGTTTTTGAGGTAGTTATCATTTTAGAAGTTTATCATGGTATAGTTTTTGTCAAATTATTTCGTTAAGTACAGATTTTCAAAGGTATTATCATCATTAATATATCTAAAAGGGTGATTCTGCAGAGGGAGTGGTTAGCGTTAGGCAACACCAAGGGGAGTGGTTAGGGTTAGGCACCACCTAGGCGGCGGTTAGTTTTAGGCAACACCGGGGGGGGGGGGGGTGGATAGGGTTAGGCACCACCAGGGGGGTGGTTAGTTTTAGGCACCACCAGGGGAGGGATCTGTGTGAGGGTAGGGTTGGGTTAAACAGTATTGACGAAAAACGTTACGACATTTAACGTTATTATTTATTTGTTATTATTTCTCGTTTATTTTTGCAACAGTAATTATCACTAATAAAGCTTCACAACAATGATTCTCGTTAGCAAATTTCATTAATACCTGGCGCCAAATTCGTTAATAACCCGGGCCCTTAAGTCACAGCGCCCTTTTTTTCATGCACGCATGTCCCTCCTCCTGAATCAAAAATTACCTACACAGTAGAGGAGCAATTGATGCTTATTTTCCAAAGCTGCCCCAACTGAGTTACTGGAACACACTCCCAGTGCCCATGTGAGGAAACGCGGAAAAGCCGCCGCGTGTGCCAAGAGGCAGGCGGCTGACTCCGCGTCCTACGCGGCGGTTTGCTTGCGTCTGATTGTGTGGTGGAACGCGTAAAAGCCGCCGCATGTCCTGACAGCAAAGCGGCTGTTTGCATGCAGCAGCATGTGCTTGGTGTGGCTGGGTCTGTTAGTGCATCTAGGCAGATGGAGAGCTATGCTCGCGCGGGCCTGAATTCAGGACCTTTATACCTGCAGAGGAAGTGTCAGCTGATCAGGAAGGTCAGCTGATTCCTGCAGGACTCATGATTGGCTGAATGGTTCGGGCGGGGCAGCAGAGTCCAGCAACTATATATTCTGCTGCTTAGTCAGTTGCTGGTTGCCTGTCGTTGCAATCACTTCGTGGTAGCACGCAGACCCTTAGTCAGATCCGAAAGTGTGCCGGGACCAGCTGGAGCTGTAATCCTACACTTAGCTAGATTCTGTTGATAGTCTAAAGTACTAGTTTGATTGTGATTATCTGTTATGACTTTCTGCCTGTCTGACTACACTGCCTCTGTCTTCTGATCCTGTACTTTGTTTGTCTGTGAGTTGCCGACTTGGCCTTCCCGACCCTGAGAACTATCTCTATCGCTAGGAGATAGTTCATGCCTGTATGTGCTGGGCACCTGCTTCACAGGGCCAGCTCTGTATCTGCTGGGCACCTGCTCACAGGGCCAGCTCTGTATTTGCTGGGCACCTGCTCCTCAGGGCCAGCGCTGTATTTGCTTGGCACCTGCTCCTCAGGGCCAGCACTGTATGTGCTGGGCACCTGCTCCACAGGGCCAGCTCTGTATTTACTGGGTACCTGCTCCATAGGGCCAGCTCTGTATTTGCTGGGCACCTGCTCCCCAGGGCCAGCGCTGTATTTGCTGGGCACCTGCTCCTCAGGGCCAGCGCTGTATTTGCTGGGCACCTGCTCCACAGGGCCAGCTCTGTATTTACTGCCCCAGGGCCCATCCTGTATTCATTGGGAACCTGCTCCTCAGGTTCCTCAAGCTTGTTACTATTCTTCTGTATTCTGATCTTGTACCTTGTCATTCTGATACCCTGTTGCCGAACCTCGGCTCGCTCTTAGACTCTGCATCTGACTCCTGATTCTGTACCCCGATATTTCTGATACCCTGTTGCCGAACTCTGCTTGTTTATTAGTCTTCGCCTCTGCGTTCTGAATCTGTACTGTATTTGTCCGTGTGTTACGACCTGGCTTGCCTGACTTCGAGAACTGACCTTACTGCTAGAGGCAGTTCCCAGATCTGTTAGTGACACTCTCTCCTAGGTGTCACTAACGTTCTGTCCTTCCTACGCTCCGCCTGACTCCTCCCCCGGGAGAGTCCAGGCCTTCGGAAGGAATCTGTATTGCTGCAGTACTTCATATTGTACGGCACTTGTTTCTGAGGCTTAGTCCTCGAGGTATTACTGTTGCACCAAGCACTTACACTACTCAGGTGTTCAGAGGTTAGCGTTATATCGGATTATCGGTGATACTGCAGATCATCGATAATCGGGTATATTCTGCATTCTCGGTGATACTGCAGTTCACCGGTAATCAGACCCTCTCTCTGCTACACCGATCGTGACAGAACGACAGGCCCAAAAAAACATGGTGACACTTGATGAACGGATCGATGTGTTAACCGCTACTCTTAAGGAGGTTAAGAAAACGGTTGATACATTGCAGACTCAGGTTAACCAACTGACTGAGTCAATTAAGTGTATTTTAAACTCTGTTGCACCAGTGTCACCCCCCTCTGTAATTCAATCTAGAGTACCCTCACCTGGGAAATTCGTAGGGCACCACTCTAGGTTATCTGAATCAGAGAGGACGCGAAGACGCCTATAGGGTCTTTGCTTCTATTGCGGACAACATGACCATTGGGTACGAAATTGCAGGAAAGTGTCAAGAAATTTTTTTTGGGGGATGGTGAGAGGCCCGAGTTCTAAGGAGTCTGCTGCGCCATCCCTGGGAAATACGGGTTCTGGTGCTAGTTCAGATCCCGGCCTCCAGAAACCATGTGTTGGTGTAACTAAACTTATGGTGGGAAATCTGTCGCTTAAATATCACCCCGATTTAGATCCCTCCCGTCCGTCTGATAAATCTTTTCCATGTTCACAGTGTAAAGAGGATTTTGTATATTATGCAGATCTCCTCAATCATAGAAAGTCCCACGTACATCCTGCACCACCTATTATTCCTGAGGAATTGCATTCTGGTGAAAACTCGTATAGGGGAAGTGCGACCTCACTGGGATCAGAGATTAGTTTTGAGGAACAACAGATAGAGAGCTACTATGCGGATAACATTTCCGAACTTTATGAGAGTGATGGCCCTATCTATAGTCATGAATCTGCTGTGCAAGGGTCAAGCTTGCTTACTGCAGCAAATCGAGTTCAGGAGTCTGAAACTGTACAGTCTTCAGCTCCATCATCTGACCAGATTCTAAGTAACAAGAAACCACATTCATGTTCTGAGCATAATTTAGATCTTGTTAATCATAGTAGGCCCCACTTTAAGGGATACATATATTCATGTTCTAAGTGTGGGGACTTTTTTGTACCTGAGGGACGACCTGTGACTAATGGGAAATCTCACACAGGTGAGAAATTATACGTGTGTCCTGTATGTGAGGAGAAACTTCTCAGTCATGGGAAGTCTCACACCAATGAGAAAACGTATTCATGTTTTGAGTGTGGGGTCCCTTTTGTACCCGAACTACCGCCTGTAGCTCATGGGAAATCTCACACTGGTGAGAAGTTGTACTGGTGTTCTTTATGTGAGGAAGAACTTCTCAGTCATGGGAAGTCTCACACTGATGGGAAATTACATTAATGTTCTGAGTGTGGGAAATGTTTTAAACATAACACAAATCTTGTCAATCGTAGAAACTCACACTGCGGGGGATAGCTTTATTCATCTCCTGAGTGTGTAAGATGTTTTGTAAATAACACTGAACTTCTCAGTCATTGGAAGTCTCACACCGATGAGAAAACGTATTCATGTTCTGAGTGTGGGAAATGTTTTTCGCCTGATGCACCGGTTGTCACTCATGAGAAATCTCGCACCTGTGAAAGCTTGTATTTATGTTCGGGAATGCGAGACATTTAGTGACTGCTACATTTATACCTTGTTCCAAAATTCAGAATCTGACACAGGACGGTCCTCGACTTTGGTATCTGATCAGGTGAAGATGAGATGAGGACGTCGCTATCATTGTCTCCTGGGGCGTGTCCGGAGTCCACGCCTCAGGTGGGGGGGGGGTACTGTGAGGAAACGCGGAAAAGCCGCCGCGTGTGCCAAGAGGCAGGCGGCTGACTCCGCGTCCTACGCGGAGGTTTGCTTGCGTCTGGTTGTGTGGTGGAACGCGTAAAAGCCGCCGCATGTCCTGACAGCAAAGCGGCTGTTTGCATGCAGCAGCATGTGCTTGGTGTGGCTGGGTCTGTTAGTGCATCTAGGCAGATGGAGAGCTATGCTCGCGCGGGCCTGAATTCAGGACCTTTATACCTGCAGAGGAAGTGTCAGCTGATCAGGAAGGTCAGCTGATTCCTGCAGGACTCATGATTGGCTGAATGGTTCGGGCGGGGCAGCAGAGTCCAGCAACTATATATTCTGCTGCTTAGTCAGTTGCTGGTTGCCTGTCGTTGCAATCACTTCGTGGTAGCACGCAGACCCTTATGGCCCATACTCACGAGGGACTTTTGTCGCCTCAACACGCGGCGCGCGCATGTTGCGGCGACAGGTCGCCCGTGAGTATGGGCCGTCGCACACGCGCGCACCCCGAACTGTCGCCCGCCGCTCATGTCGCCATGCGATTGAAACTTTCAATCGCATGGCGACAGTCGCCGCTGCCCCCCCGCCGCAACTGTCGCTAGTCCGCGTGAGTACGCGGACTAGCGACAGCAACCTCCATGTAGGTACATGGAGCTTCCGGCGGGGGGAGGAGGAACGTCAGCGACAGCTTCCGCCTTGCCGCTGGTCCCTCTTCCGCGTGTGTACGCGGAGGGACCTGGCGAGAAGCTGTCGCCGGCCTGTCGCCCACACGCACACGCTCATAAGTCAGATCCGAAAGTGTGCCGGGACCAGCTGGAGCTGTAATCCTACACTTAGCTAGATTCTGTTGATAGTCTAAAGTACAAGTTTGATTGTGATTATCTGTTATGACTTTCTGCCTGTCTGACTACACTGCCTCTGTCTTCTGATCCTGTACTTTGTTTGTCTGTGAGTTGCCGACTTGGCCTTCCCGACCCTGAGAACTATCTCTATCGCTAGGAGATAGTTCATGCCTGTATGTGCTGGGCACCTGCTTCACAGGGCCAGCTCTGTATCTGCTGGGCACCTGCTCACAGGGCCAGCTCTGTATTTGCTGGGCACCTGCTCCTCAGGGCCAGCGCTGTATTTGCTGGGCACCTGCTCCTCAGGGCCAGCACTGTATGTGCTGGGCACCTGCTCCACAGGGCCAGCTCTGTATTTACTGGGTACCTGCTCATTGGGCCAGCTCTGTATTTGCTGGGCACCTGCTCCCCAGGGCCAGCGCTGTATTTGCTGGGCACCTGCTCCTCAGGGCTAGCGCTGTATTTGCTGGGCACCTGCTCCCCAGGGCCAGCACTGTATGTGCTGGGCACCTGCTCCACAGGGCCAGCTCTGTATTTGCTGGGCACCTGCTCCTCAGGGCCAGCGCTGTATTTGCTGGGCACCTGCTCCCCAGGGCCAGCACTGTATGTGCTGGGCACCTGCTCCATAGGGCCAGCTCTGTATTTGCTGGGCACCTGCTCCCCAGGGCCAGCGCTGTATTTGCTGGGCACCTGCTCCTCAGGGCCAGCACTGTATTTGCTGGGCACCTGCTCCACAGGGCCAGCTCTGTATTTACTGCCCCAGGGCCCATCCTGTATTCATTGGGAACCTGCTCCTCAGGTTCCTCAAGCTTGTTACTATTCTTCTGTATTCTGATCTTGTACCTTGTCATTCTGATACCCTGTTGCCGAACCTCGGCTCGCTCTTAGACTCTGCATCTGACTCCTGATTCTGTACCCCGATATTTCTGATACCCTGTTGCCGAACCCTGCTTGTTTATTAGTCTTCGCCTCTGCGTTCTGAATCTGTACTGTATTTGTCCGTGTGTTACGACCTGGCTTGCCTGACTTCGAGAACTGACCTTACTGCTAGAGGCAGTTCCCAGATCTGTTAGTGACACTCTCTCCTAGGTGTCACTAACGTTCTGTCCTTCCTACGCTCCGCCTGACTCCTCCCCCGGGAGAGTCCAGGCCTTCGGAAGGAATCTGTATTGCTGCAGTACTTCATATTGTACGGCACTTGTTTCTGAGGCTTAGTCCTCGAGGTATTACTGTTGCACCAAGCACTTACACTACTCAGGTGTTCAGAGGTTAGCGTTATATCGGATTATCGGTGATACTGCAGATCATCGATAATCGGGTATATTCTGCATTCTCGGTGATACTGCAGTTCACCGGTAATCAGACCCTCTCTCTGCTACACCGATCGTGACAGCCCACCTGCTTACTTCATATTTATTTAGCAGAATCACAACTAACAGACCAACATTAACTGAGTAATGTTACTGTGATTGTAATACTTTTAGCAATATCTGGGACACTCACAGATTTTATAGCAGTATTACAGAGGCGGAGTCCAATATCCTATCAATGCTTCAAAGGGGGGATTTGTTTAATTTAATTTATTAAAAGTACTGTATATACTCGAGTATAAGTCTAGAAATGTAGGTCTAATTCGCTTCATAAAATTATAGGGGCCGACTTATACACGAGTCACAGGCAACACTGAGCACACTGAGTAATGTATGTACAAACGGTGACATTTTCATTTGCAGCAATTTACCCTGTGGTAAGTAATACATTGAGGAAAGGAAATGCCAAGAAAACACAGGTCTGAGGCCTCGTTCACATTACACGCGTTGGCGTCCGTATTTTGGCAATGCGTGTAGGAGACAGGTACGGACATCAGAAGTGCATAGACTGAACTGTCTGGTGTTCACACTGCATGCAATGTGTACCAGTGTGGTGCGCAAACGCATGCTGCATGCATTTTTTGGCAAAACGTGCGGCTGACCCATTCACTACAGGGAATGGGATCAGCCACGCAAAGCTTGCAAACGCAGATGGCGTGCGATCGGACGCATTGCGTTCTGAACCGCATGGCCATCTGCGTGTGATGATGTGAAAGAGGCCTTAAAGTCCTGGCCAAAACAATTAACAAGGAAAGGGGCAGGGGGGAAATACCGGGCTGCATAAAAGGGAGTAAATAATTGCAGCACTTGGGGGCCTGATTGACTGCACTTAAGGGACAGGAGGGGTTAATGGCTGCAATACTTTATGCAGTCCAGTCATTAACCCCTCCTGGTCCCCAAGTGCAGCCATTAACTTTTCTGGGTAGACTTATACTTGAGTCAATTAAACATTCCAGCTTAAGAGGGTTGAATATTGGTGTTGACTTATACACAAGGCTGACTTGTAGTCGAGTACATGCGGTATTGTAAATTGAGAGATATGTTGCACCAGTATTCACAGACTTAAAAAAAGAGAAGAAAATAAGAAGTAAACAAAATACACCAAGGTTTAAAATAAAAGGATAAGAAAGTAAAAGAAAATGCTGTTTGGTTCCTTTCGTCGCGGTCCAGTTCATTAAGTCCAGTCACTACAATAATAAAGTTTGTATTTAGTGCCCCTTTTACTTCTGCGAAGGAATCTAAAAAGTGGCTAATACCAACAAAATTACATTCTCCAGTTCCACAACCAGTCATAAAAAAATATCCCTCCCCCAACCAGCACAATTTAACAAATTGGGGGCTGAGGATTGGGGAGGGGTGTTTATGCTGGGGGGTGGGAGGGTTGGTGGCCCCATGAACATTTTGCTTGGGGTCCCGGTGGGTCCTTTGTTTAACTCACCCCAGACGGGAGCAGGAGGCTTTTGTTACTTATTTTTCAAAATCTAGACCAACGCATTGACTGCCAGCAAGCTATCGGCCAGTTTCTGTTACAGACACTATGGAATGGAGGTGCGTACGGGCACCTAATAAGAAAGCAAGCTAGTTGAAATAATATTTGCAATTAATCTTTGTGATTTCAAAATCTGAACTTAAAGTAAACCTGTAAAAAAAAACCTGTCCCTGGGGGCTACTTCACAGAAGGGAGGAAGCCTCTGGATCCTAACCAGGTTTCCCCCTTCCTCCTCAGGCATCGGGATCCAACTCTGGCTCCCCCGGGCAGTCGTGCACCAGCACCATGATATTGGCAGGAGCCACTGCGCACATCAACGGCAGAAACCACAGTGCCCAATCAGGTCCACTCTACTGCGCAGTTGCATACGGCTTGCACCCGCGCAGTAGAGCAGACATAATTGGGCTTGGCTGTTTCCCAGTGACCGGCCGGAGAGCCACTACCGTGTATGTGCACAGGCCAACAAGCAGCCGACAAGTAGATCCTCGGAGAGTCCAAGCGCTGGGTCCCCTCTACTGAGGAGGAAGAGGGAAGCCTAATTAGGATACTTCCCCATACCAAGGTAAGTACCCCCTGGGGCACTATTTTTGTTACAGATTTACTTTTAAAAAAATTGTAAATACCCCATCTATCCATTTACATCAATGGGGTGGGGGGCGTGTTCCAGACCACCGCTGAGGCACCTGGGACAAAGAAGTAGCACGTAAAGTATCTATGCTTAGGTCCTGAGTTTGGGGATTTAATTTAACAGACCTTTGTTGAAAGAGAAATCATCTTTTTGCCAAAGCTCGAACGTCGCTAAAACAATACATTTTCAGCAAAAGGTCATTTGAACAATAATGTACCTTTTTTTTGTAAGGGAAAAAGGCAGTTTGGACATGTCAGTGGGTACTCAGCCCAGAAAATAATGGCTCGTCCGTGCCACATCATTCTATTCCGTGCTTGAAAATGGATGTTAAATTATATGTTATAAGTACCGACACACATTCCCCAAACTGTCATCAACACGTTGCTGGCAAATCGCACTTACTCAGTGTCCTGCTAGACTCACATTAATTTCCTCTTTTTGTCATAGACGTATTACTGGTGCATCCACTTGCTGCAGAACGCTGTTTGACCCGGCAACTCACACATATTAAATGCCATCTTCCCATCAGCATCTCAGAAGTGCAATACAATCAAACTGCAGAAGGGAGACTTAAAGCCCCACTCCGGATATAAATCTCTCTCTATCCCTGGGTAGGTATTCAGTGGCAAAGCTTGATTTTAATCCATGTAGCATTTCCTTGCTTACAAGGCCGCATTTATACTTTTTCTGACTGTAGGCCATCTTTCTTGTACAGCACCCTATGGGCTTGATTCACTAAACTGTGCTAACTCAAATATCACTCCTTATCAAAGATATCACACCTTATCAAAAATATCACACCTTATCAAAGTTAACACACTTTATCAGAGTAGCATAGTGAGCGCTACAAACTTATGCCTGCTAATTGGCAATGGCACGTGTCCTGCCCTGAGCCCCTGCGTGTTCGTAGCGCTCGCTATGCTACATTAACGTTGATAAGGTGTGATATCTTTGTTAAGGTGTTTTAATTGAGTTATCACGGTTTAGTGAATTAAGCCCCATGTGTGCAGCCCCCTCTTCTATCTCTAACATTCATGTACAGCAGTCCCCTTCAGTTATATGCAGATCTCTTGTGCAGCAGCTCCCCTCTAATTGTTGCTCCAATGTGCAGCCTTTTCTTCCATATGCAGCAATCTCTTCCATGTCCGGCCACCCCTTGGCCAGATACCGCCCTAGGCCCGGGCCTTGTAGGCCTTCCCAGAAATCCTGCTTGCTTAGCTTACTTTTAATAAATCCTTGTTAAAGTACCCAATCATGAGGCTCTTCAGTAGCTATGTCCTGCCGTTCACACTTCCAGTTTGTGCCCCACCCTCTTGAATAGGGATGGTCGGAAATGCTGATTTCCGATTCCACAGAAATTCCGATTTCTGCAAACCGATTTTTCTGATTTCTTTTTTTCCGATTTCCAAGGTGTCTTTTTTTGTAATTTTTTGCATTCTCTGATTGGTTAAATACTTCCAAGGTGATTCAGAAGCATTGGACTTATCAGAATGCAGAATTTTACCACTGTAATCGGAATACCATGAACATTTTAGGCCAATCACAAGACTAAGGAATACTCAGTAGTATCCAAGTGTAATTTGTGGTCTAAAATTACTGTGGCAATCCAATTTTCACACAAAAATTCGGTATTCTCTGATTGGTCCAATACTTCCGAGTTCTGTGATTGTGCAAATCCAATTTCCGATCGGAAAAGCCGATTTCCAATAGGAAATGTGGACATTTCAATTTTGCAGAATCCGATGAGCATCACTACTCTGAAGAAGTCTGAATACCATGATAATACAAACCAGGCAGCAATTAATCTTCTTCCAAAGCCTACTATTGGTTCACTCATGGCACTAGAATTAAGCAAGCTGAATTTAGCGAATCATAACTAATAATAATATAATAATGCATATATTGCAAGTAAAAAAATTAAAGCAAAGCAATAATAACAAGCTGACTCCTTAAAGAGACTCTGTAACAAAATATTCAGCCTTATTTCTTCTATCCTGTTCTAATGTGGTCTGTCTTACTGAAGCCTTTCCTAGTTGCACAGTGATCGTATTATCTATGTTATATAATCTTATCTTCTTTCCTTTGTCAGCTTTGTCGGCTGAGGCAGGAATGTGCTGCTCTTCTGTGATAGGATACAAGTTATACATACCCTCTCCAGGCCCCCTGCAGGCTCTGTATGAGTCACAGACTGAGCTTCTTTCAGCCTATCACATGCTGGTTAGCAGCCATGTTTTTTGTTTGTAAACACGGCCTAAAACTGGCAATTACAAGCCAGGATTGCAGCAGGGAGTGTCAGAAACAGCACAGAGGGGCCCAGGAGAACATAATGAATAGAATGGTATGCTTTTTATTGTAAGAATTTTAGAGTACAGATTATCTTTAAAGTGGATCCGAGATGAAAAACTGACTATAACAAGTAACTTGTCTATATATCTTATTTAAGGTTTAGATAGTTTACACATCAAATCGAGCTGCAAACAGCTTCAACAGTATTTAATCATTTCTTCCTGTGATACAATGACCAACTCGCAGCTATAGGACAGGAATCCACCTCCGGATTTAACATCACGACAAGTGTTTGCCAGCTGCAGGATGCAGTGGCGGTATTGAAAAAAACGATAACTGGATGATCCTTAGTGGAGGTGATATCTCACTGGAGTAATGAGTGGATTAAGAGGGGACCTTGCTGGTCAAAGATCTCTAGTGTGCACAAGTAGTTGAAACTGACATATTGGAACTGTGAGTCCAGTCGTACTTGGAGGCTGGCAGCTCAGTGTGTCAGCAAGTATGCAGATTGCACCAGTAAGGCTGAAATTGTGTCATTGTCGTAGTGGTATAATATTCTATGCGGCACGCCGGCACTATTAGTCAATGGAAGCCCTATGAAAAAAAAAAAGTTCAGATACTCACCTAAGGAGAGGGGAAGGCTCTGGGTCCTAATTAGCCTTCCCTCTCCTCTCCCGGGCCCCATTACAGCGCTCGCTCCCCCGTAGCAGCATTCAATTAATTTGGTCAAATGCTGCAGTCCCTGCCACCGAAGGGAGACTTAGGGAAGTCTTTGGGAGCCCGAGTGCCCAGACTGCGCATGCGTGAGCATCCTCTCTGGTGCACTCACGCATGCGCAGTATGGAGCCGCCTGTCTTCAGGAGGACTCGGCTCCTAAAGTCCCCCGCAGCGGGGGATTCGACAGGAGGAGCTGCTGCTGCAACAAGGGGACTGAAAAAGGAGTGGGAAAGCTCATTAGGAGCCAGAGCCTTCCCTCTCCTTAGGTGAGTATCTGTTTTTTTCTTTTGCAATCAGGTTCCCATTGACTTTAAGGACGTTGATGATGATATAACAGTGATGCATCGGGGATCTGGGCGAACAGTTCCTACAACATCTATATCCTGCTCAGACATACACATGCAATTAGTTATAAGATCATCCAATCTGTGGGCTTTATTCACTAAACCGTAATAACTCAAATATCACAACTTGGCCTTATCAGAGATAACACGCCTTATCAAAGTTAACATGCCTTATCAGAGTAGCATAGCGAGCACTACAAACTTATGCCTGCTAATTGGCAATGGCATTCACCCTGCCCTAAGCCTCTGCAGGTTTGTAGCACTCGCTATGCTACTCTGATAAGGCATGTTAACTTTGATAAGGCGTGTTATCTCTGATAAGGCGTGCTATCTCTGATAAGGCTTGCTATTTGTCATAGCACGGTTTAGTGAATCAACCCCCTTATCAAAGATATCACGCCTTATCAAAGATATCACACCTTCCCAAATATATCACTTGCCTTATCAGAGTAGGATAGCGAGCGCTACAAACTTATGCCTGCTAATTGACAATGGCACTCGTCCTGCCCTGAGCCCCTGCGTGTTTGTAGCGCTCGCTATGCTACTCTGATAAGGCAAGTGATATCTTTGAGAAGGTGTGATATTTGAGTTATCACGGTTTAGTGAATCAAGCCCTATGTGTGCATGGTAAATGTGCTGTAGAGCGAGTGTGTTTGTTGCTAGGAGCGCTCCTAGATGTATGCCCAGCATATTGTTTTTAAGGGTTTTTTGATGTTTAAAGGAGAATTTAATCCTTAATCCATAATTGATCAACAATAAAATGTAGCATTTTTATAGCCCTTTACAGGGGCAAACCCAGGATTTTGGAAGGGGGGGGTTCCTAAAAGGTGTCCCTCAGCCACGCACAATACAGAATAATAATATGGTAGGATATTATGCTGGGTACACACAATGCAATTTCCCATCCGACTGACAGGATCAGATGATTATTTATGGCGTGTCCGATTCACTCCCCATCGACAATGGGATCAATTGGGAGCAGTTTGGATACAGATAATAATGAGGACAGCTGATATCTGTAATGAAGGGGGAACTGAAGCCTTCTTCAAGGTCCCTACTCCCTGCATTACTAGCACACAGCAGGGGCACAGGGCTGTGCTTATACCTGGCTCTGTGCCCTGTCAAGTTCCCCAGAGCTGTTCCATGCTCTCTATACAAGCAGGGCCGGATTTAGGCTAAGGCCGCCTAGGCCAATGCCTAGGGCACCACAGGAGGAAGGGCACAAAAGCAGCAGGCTAAACTAGTGCAGCTTTTGCAAGCTTGCAAATGCTGCAATGCAGGGAGATTAGGCGAGCGCCTGACTGCGGTACTCTGCTGGCAGTGGCCTGTGCAGGGGCCGCCCTGCTCTCTCTGCACATTGGCATTGTGGCCGGCGGTTATGGACTTGGGCAGCATTGCAGAGTTACAAGTGGAGGATGTGGAATAGCAGCCGCCAGTCATTCACATCTCTGCTCGTCTGCAACGTAGAAGCTTCCTCTTCCCACCTGACTCGCTGGTAACATGCTGGCAAGTCACACGTGAGAGATGATGGTTGGAGGGACAGATGCACAGCAGCTGATGGAGACGGAAGGAAAGAGGAAGCCTCTGCGCTGGAGACAAGTGGAGAAGTTACACTGATTGCTGCTGCGGTGTGAAGGTGAGCTGGCTACCTATACTGAAAGGTGGGAGTGGGAAAGGGAGGGATTAAAAAAGTCATCTAGCTACCTATACTCGAGGGGGAGAGGTCATCAGGCTACCTATATAGTAGAGGGAAAGGGGGAGGGGTCATCTGGCTACCTATACTGAAGGGGGGCGGCTGGTGACAGTGGCCTTGGGCGGTAAAGAGTACAAATCCGGCCCTGTATACATGTTGCTGCTACATCCAAAGTCAAGTGTAGCAGGGAAAGAAAGGGGGCGGGGCTGTGAGCTGCAGGATGCCTGCAGATATTCTGGTGTCTCAACTTGTGCCTGTCTCCAGACACTGCACTGGCCCTGGTCTGAGGGGCAGGGCCGGATTTCTGCAAAGGCCACAAAGGTCACGGCCTAGGGCGGAAAAAAATCAGAAGGATAAAAGGGCGGCAGGACCTGAGAGAGATAAGAGGCTGCATGTCAAAATAAATCATTTCTCCTGCTCCGAAGCGCCCCGGCATTGCTGCACACAGTCAGAATTCCAGAGCTCCGTGTATTTTCCTTACTTTGTGGTGTGCGATGAGACAGTGCTATCTACTGAACATACACGCTTCAGTTTATTGCCAGGGGTGAGAGAAACATGGATCACAATGTAGACACAATTTCTGATGCAGTAAAAGTAAACATTTTAACAGAATTATTTCCACTTTACAACTCAAGCTGGGCTAAACAATGTATTGCTGGTCAGACTCTGTTAATGACTTGAGCCATTCCTTCTCCTCTCTCCCCCTGGATTGTAAATCTTAAACAGAAAGAAAAGGTTTGTTTTCCTTAGAGAGATTTATGGCAGCCCCTTCTAAGCTAAATCTTAACCCCTTGCTGGCTCATTTTAAAGGCAGCAGTAGTCTAGGGTAACAGTAAATTCGGGCGCCTGAGGCTAGTGGACAAATCGGGCGCCGCCATTCACTCCTATAATAAATATCGTTTAATGGGCGCCCGATAGGAAAAAAGGGCGCCGGAGAAAAATAACGTTTTAAAAGCGGCGCCCGGAGACTTAATGTGTTATTACTGCTTCTCATGATTACACATTATTTAATGATTTATACATTTTTAAATATTATTTTTAAACGAAAAACAGTACAATATTTTTTTTCAAACATTATTTTTAAACGAAAAACAGTACATTTTTTTTTTTTTACATTATTTTTAAACGAAAAAACCAACAGGGGGGTCTTAGGTTTAGGCACCAACAGGGGGGTCTTAGGTTTAGGCACCAACAGGGGGGTCTTAGGTTTAGGCACCAACAGGGGGTCTTAGGTTTAGGCACCAAAAGGGGGGTCTTAGGTTTAGGCACCAACAGGGGGGTCTTAGGTTTAGGCACCAACAGGGGGTCTTAGGTTTAGGCACCAACAGGGGGGTCTTAGGTTTAGGCACCAACAGGGGGGTCTTAGGTTTAGGCACTAACAGGGGGGTCTTAGGTTTAGGCACCAACAGGGGGGTCTTAGGTTTAGGCACTAACAGGGGGTCTTAGGTTTAGGCACCAACAGGGGGGTCTTAGGTTTAGGCACTAACAGGGGGGTCTAGGGGTTAGGCATCAACAGGGGGGTCTAGGGGTTAGGGGTAGGTACAGGGAGGGTTACTTAGTAATTTTTTTTTTAAACGTTATTATACGTTTCACTATTTAAACGAAAGATTAACGTTTTTACAATTGCCGATTTAATGCACATTATTTAATGATTTATAACTTTATAAAACATTAATTTTAAACGAAATACAGTACAATACATTTTTAAACGTTATCCATGCTTATCGTTAAAAACCCGGCGCCCTTTACGCGTAGTCTAGTATGAGATAGACAACTTCTCTATAATTATAATTGCAAATGTACTGTTGTATACTTTTGTATTGTTACATTCTGTTTTGTATACCAAAAGTAATAACATACACTAAAAATTAAAAAAATATATATATTTGTACCGTGTTGGCAAACAGTAAAAAAACACCTGTGAAAGAGTCAGTACAATAAATACTATAAAATAAATGCAACAGATCTGTGATTACAGAAGAGCAGAGAGGGAGATGAACGCCGCTCTGCTACTTCATGCCTGGTACACACCATGCAATTTGCCATCAGATAGATGGGCTCGAATTGAATATTTCCGACAGGTCTAATCTGATTTCTGATCATTTTTCTAATCGACTTTGTATAAGTGATCGGAAAATCGATTCAACCCATCTATCTGTTGCGTACAGGCATTAGGGACTCACTGCTCTGACAGGGAAACAATCATTCATCATTTTTCAGAGAGAAAACATTCATAGGTATCCTGCAAACAAGTGATCGTTAAGGCTCATACACACATCAGACTATAGTCTTTGGAAAAAGAAAGATCACAGACCAATCTTGCCACCCTTCATGTAGTATGAGAGCCATACCTTCACAGTCTATTCTATGGAGCTGCACTCCCCATCAGATAAAAATCTTTGCAAGATGCAGCACACACAGATGCTGTACAGACACAAAAGATCAGTATCTGCAAAAGATCTGTTCCTGCCACAGATCCGTTCCTGCAAATTGCATTCATAGTCTATGAGATCTGCAGATCATCATACACACCCTGTTTAACTGACATTCATCTGCAGATCAGACAATCATCTGCAGATCTGAAAATCCATCCTGGTGGATCGGATCTGCAGATGAATGTCTGTTAAACAAGGTGTGTATGATGATCTGCAGATATCATAGACTATGAATGCATTTTGCAGGAACAGATCTTTTGCAGATACTGATCTTTTGAATGTGTACAGCATATTTGTGTGCAGCATCTTGCAAAGATTTCTGTCTGATGGGGAGTTCAGCTCCATAGAATAGACTGTGTAGGTATGGCCTCATACTACATGAAGGGGGTAAAATTAGTCTGTGATCTTTCATTTTCCTAAAGGCTCATACACACATCAGACCACAGTCTTTGGAAAATGAAAGATCACAGACCAATTTTACCCCCTTCCATGTAGTATGAGAGCCATACCTTCACAGTCTATTCTATGGAGCTGCACTCCCCATCAGATAAAAATCTTTGCAAGATGCAGCACACACAGATGCTGTACAGACACAAAAGATCAGTATCTGCAAAAGATCTGTTCCTGCCACAGATCCGTTCCTGCAAATTGCATTCATAGTCTATGAGATCTGCAGATCATCATACACACCCTGTTTAACTGACATTCATCTGCAGATCAGACAATCATCTGCAGATCTGAAAATCCATCCTGGTGGATCGGATCTGCAGATGAATGTCTGTTAAACAAGGTGTGTATGATGATCTGCAGATATCATAGACTATGAATGCATTTTGCAGGAACAGATCTTTTGCAGATACTGATCTTTTGAATGTGTACAGCATATTTGTGTGCAGCATCTTGCAAAGATTTCTGTCTGATGGGGAGTTCAGCTCCATAGAATAGACTGTGTAGGTATGGCCTCATACTACATGAAGGGGGTAAAATTAGTCTGTGATCTTTCATTTTCCTAAAGGCTCATACACACATCAGACCACAGTCTTTGGAAAATGAAAGATCACAGACCAATTTTACCCCCTTCCATGTAGTATGAGAGCCATACCTACACAGTCTATTCTATGGAGCTGAACTCCCCATCAGATAAAAATCTTTGCAAGATGCTGAACACGTTCAAAAGATCAATATCTGCAAAAGATCTGTTCCTGCAAAAGATCCGTTCCTGCAAAATGCATTCATAGTCTATGATATCTGCAGATCCTCATACACACCTTGTTTAACAGACAACTATCTGCAGATCAGACAATCATCTGCAGATCTGAAGATGCATCCTGGTGGATCTGATCTGCAGATGTATGTTTGTTAAACAAGGTGTGTATGAGGATCTGCAGATATCATAGACTATGAATGCATTTTGCAGAAACGGATCTTTTGCAGATACTGATCTGTTGCATGTGTACAGCATCTTTGTGTGCAGCATCTTGCAAAGATTTCTTTCTGATGTGGAGTGCAGCTCCATAGAATAGACTTTGTAGGTATGGCCCTCATAGTACATGGAAGGGGGTAAAATTGGTCTGTGATCCTTCATTTTCCAAAGACTATGGTCTGATGTGTGTATGCACCCTGAGTGTGTGTGTGTGGGGTGGGGGGGCGGTTGGTGGTACCGGGCCTAGGGCACTGGGAAGTCCAAATCCGGCCCTGCTGAGGGGGGATTCTGGGCACCAGTAATCCCCCCATAAATGTGATGTGCTGTTGGTGGCGGTTTGAATACTTTTGTCCTGCTGATGAACTAAGAAACTATTATCTTCTTTGTTTTATGGACAGGATTAATTAAGGTGTTATTGGGAGGAAGAAACACTATGCTGAAGACTGTAATGAAGAGGGAATCTAGGTATATAAGATGCCTAGATGGTTATAGATGTATCTTCTGGTTGTTTATTAGCTACCGGAACAGCACAAGAGTTGAAGGAGACACTTCTCTGTGATGTATTAGACGTTCCCTTGGATCTGCTCAGTTGAGGAAGGATATCATCTAGGTAATGGAAAACCCTCAGGACTTGCTGTCTTTGAAGGTCTATGACCAAGAAAACAACTTTCGAGAAATTTCATGGCAAGGTGGAAAGACCAAATGTCACAAAAGTGAATTGAAGATGTTGATCACCTACTGGGAAGCAAAGAAACTTTTGAAGTTGTGGACGTACTGGAATACAAAAATATTTGTATGCTAGATTTATACATATCATTCAGTCGTTTGGCTGAGAAGACAGGATAATGACTGAAGTGACCTTATTTAGAACCTTCCTATACAAATGTGGCAATTCATCTTTCATATTTCATCATTGACTGGATGAAAATCCCCTTTCTTCTTCTTCTTTTTCACCAGAAACAGGAAAATACATCCCTGAGAATCAGGGCTGTTTTTAGTCTTAGACAAACCAGGCAGATGCCTGGAGTGACAGCTGCTTAAAGAGACTCTGAAGCGAGAATAAATCTCGCTTCAGAGCTCATAGTTAGCAGGGGCACGTGTGCCCCTGCTAAACCGCCGTTATTGCGCCGCTAAACGGGGGTCCCTTCACCCCCAAACCCACCCCCGCAATCGTTGGTCGTAGAATTGGTCGTTCCTGGAGGCAGGGCTAATGGCTGCAGCCCTGCCTCCAGTCGCGTCTATCAGCGGCGCATCGCCGCCTCTCCCCCGCCCCTCTCAGTGAAGGAAGACTGAGAGGGGCGGGGGAGAGGCGGAGATACGCGCTGACAGACGCGCGTGGGGCAGGGCTGCGGCGGTTAGCCCTGCCCCAACCAGGAAGAGGGGATGCGCTGCACGGAGGGGGATTTGGGAGTGAAGGGACCCCCGTTTAGCGGCGGGATAGCTGCGGTTTAGCAGGGGCACACATTCCCCTGCCATCTATGAGGTCTGAAGAGAGATTTATTCTCGCTTTAGACTCTCTTTAAGGGAGCACCATGGAGCTGTTCTTAGAATGCTGTTATTTATGGAATTCTTCTTACAACTGCTAGTTTCATGAAGACAGGGTTGAATGGTAATGTTAACATCCAATTTGGCACTACTGATTAACATAACACAGGTTGCCTTAATAGCATAACAGGTATATACCTCTCTTATAATTTCTAGGAAGGATTTATTATGTGAGGTGTGTTTGTGCCAGTGAGCTGTATCTTGCCTGGTAATAATGTGTATATCCTTTTTAGACTTGTTCTGAGAAACAACATTTTTGTATCCAAGCTATTTGCAATTGGTGTCTGCAAAACCAATTAATGTAGGCTACAGACTTCCTATTCATAAGTTTAGGCGGTGAGGGACAGGCCACAGCTGCCTTACCTTGGGCGCCAAAATAGCCTAGAGAAAGTTTGATTTCCCAGAAGAAGGGTGTGAGTGCTGAGTGCTTGCACCTTCAAGAAAACATTGTAGATGACTTTGAGGATTGATCGATTGATTGATGGCTTTCAGTGGCGTAGCTAAGGAGCTATGGGCCCTGGTGCAAGTTTTACATGGGGCCACAAGCACTCTATACATAACAATTGGTGGGGCGCACCAAAATCTGTCAAGGATTTCCACAGTGTCAAAGGTGCAAGAAGGGGATGGGGAACAGCTTGTTAATGATCACCACTATTTAAAGCATCTATAGAAATGATTATTACCAGCACAAGCAATAGAAGAAAAAGACTGGGTCTCTACATTAGGCCTGATGGCCGAAACGTTGTGTGGTTTTGTCACTATGGTGCAATAAAATAGTGCTACAATTGCATTTATCCAGGTAGAGACCCAGTCTTTTTCTTCTATTGCTGTGGACTTTTTGCACCCTGAGGGATCTGGTTGACTCCCTGGCTCAATTATATAATCACAGTTGAGCTCCTGGGACTGCTTTTTTCTTGTGTATTACCAGCACAAGGCCAAGAGAGAGCTAATATAGTGTTTGAGAGAGGGCCGCTCGGGGCCCCTCTGACCCAAGGGCCCCGATGCGGTTGCTACCTCTGCAACCCCTATTTCTACGCCACTGATGGCTTTGTAAGATTGAATTGAAGACTGTTACTAATTCCTTCTAAATTTTTGCTCTTGGTGGTATGACCTTGCATCTTTTTGCATTATCTGAAGGTTGTTATCTGAAGATACTGAAACGCTTTCTGGGACATCTGTTCTGTTGTACTAAAGGTGGCCATTTACGATACGATTTTTCGGTCGTTCGACTTCTCCAATGTGATCATAATATTGATCATTTGGGCCCACTAACAGACATTGAGTTGCTATACAATTTTATCAGATTAACCGGTTCAGCCTCACAGCTATTTTCACCTTAAGGACTGAAGCAATTTTCCCCTGTCAGCGCTGCTCTCATTCATTCGCTAATAGCTTTATCACTGCTCATCACACATAAATTATTTAGATCTTGTTTTTTTCACCACAAATTTGGCTTTTGGAGGGTGACATTTGTTGTTAGTAACTACTAAAATGTCTATGTATTTTAAAGAGAAAAACGAGGGAAAAAATGAAAAAATGCACTATTTCTCCAATTCCAGCCTCTATAGTTTTAAAATGAACAACGCTACTGAACATTTTACCCACACATTTTATCTGCCTATCTGTCGTGGTTATCACAAGATTTAAATTATGTCCCTAGTACATAGTATGGTGACAATATATTATTTGGAAATAAAGGTGCATTTTTTCTATGTTGTGTTTTTTGTTTTCTCATTGCACACTACCAATGATTACAAGCCTTTATTTGAAAAAAAAACAGTAATACATCCTCATGACATACATATTTAAAAAGCGGAGTCCCTAAGGTAACTATTTAAGTATTCACTTTTCAATTCTGTCACTTTTGGTGTTTTTTACAAGTGTATTAGTTTGGTGCAGAGTATGTGAAAATAACAATTGCATTGCTTTTCATTTCATTTGCTGCTAAAACAAAACCACATCACATATGCCTAATCTCTCAAAGACCCCAAATACTATTCTCTTGCTTGTCCCGGTGAAAATGATACCCTATACACATAATCAGATAGCTTCTTGGCCACGCAATACTCTGTTAACCATGAGCAGCACTAATGCATTTTTCAAGGCCATTTTTTGCAACAAAAGTAATACAGTCATTCTTTGTTCGCAAAGCCCCTGGAGTGTCAAAACATTTGAAACAGGTCACAAATGTCACCATTCTGAAAACTAGAGACCCAGGCCTACTGAGATATACATATTTTGAAACAATTGGACTTCTGCGGTTTTGCTAAAATTGAATCATAACTTGGAAAATGGTATTTTTTTACATTTTTTTTCACTTTGGCACAAAAAAAAAAAACACTTAACATAGTTCTTGTCTCTCAAAGACCCCAAATACTATTCTCTTGCTTGTCCCGGTGAAAATGATACCCTATACACATAATCAGATAGCTTCTTGGCCACGCAATACTCTGTTAACCATGAGCAGCACTAATGCATTTTTCAAGGCCATTTTTTGCAACAAAAGTAATACAGTCATTCTTTGTTCGCAAAGCCCCTGGAGTGTCAGAACATTTGAAACAGGTCACAAATGTCACCATTCTGAAAACTAGAGACCCAGGCCTACTGAGATACACATATTTTGAAACAATTGGACTTCTGTGGTTTTGCTAAAATTGAATCATAGCTTGGAAAATGATATTTTTTACATATTTTTTTCACTTTGGCACTAGAAAAAAATCTGATGACTTAGGCCTCAGTCCTAAAACACACCAACATTTTTTCTACAGCTCATCACGGTTAAAATGATACAACATATGCCTTACTTAGTAACAAATGGTTGGGTGCAGCAATCAGTTATACCCAATGTGCACTATTTTTTTTGCACTAATTGTTGCAGAGCTATTGTTTGTTTGCATATTCCCAGGAGAGATTGGAATCAAACAAAGACCGCACATGACACCATCATAGAAGGCTAACAACCAGGGCTATTCATCAGTAGGTATTTTGTGAGCTACCTTCTCAAAGGAACACTGCAAAAGGAATTCTCACATTGTCCTGGTTATAACAAATCCAAAATGTGGCTAATTTGAATATATCACTTCTCTTCACAGTGATAACAAATACATTGGAACTTACCATTGGATGTCTTGCAGAATTAGAGAAAAGCCAGAGGCCATAAGTCAGGGGTCAAGCAGATCCAAGAGTCAGAAGATGGGAGCAGCAGGGTCCAAAGTTCAATTTTGAACTTTGTTTGTGGTTTCTTTTTCCTCAAAAAATTCAGTTTCCTCCAACACCCCAAAAACATAGGGGTATGCCAAATGTGAGCTCCTTTGAGGGTCTGTAAGTTACATGAATATATAGGAAAGGGGAAAATGCCAGTCAAATATGTCCAGGTAAAGAAAAAAAAAAACACAAAAAAAAGAAAAAAAACACAAAAAAAAGGAAAAAAAAGAAATTAGTAATCTGCAAGTGTGTGGTATGCCCTAAAGCACTTGATAACACACAGTGCAGGGGCTGACGGGCAATCTGGGCAAAAATACCGTGACTCACACCGTCTCTTGTGTTTCACACACACTCTGCATCTTCTCAGGGGGGCTTTTTTCACTTCATTGGGGGGAATTAGTTCAGGGAAATGTCTCTCCCTCAGTCTAATTGAGTTCTCCAAATGGATAGGATCCTGTTGTGCAATTTGGCCAGGGGAATACATTAGGGACTTGTGGACTTGAATCTGGAAGTCAAGAAAGGTCATCTGTTGGCTTGTTGGTGTTGTGGCTGTTTTTAGATAGACCACAAATGCATTGTGCATGGTCATCTGCAACAAGAAGAATGTTATTTTTTTGTACCATGCTTTCCTTCTTCTTCTTAATAAATAAGGCGCCAAGACTTGGTCTGATAAGTCCACTGCTCCCATATTTTTATTGTAGGCGACTATGGCCTCTGGCTTTGTACGCTGTTCCGTTCTGGATGTGGCAAGAACTGTGGCCTCAGTGTGGATGGTAGATAGCATCATCACCTCCCGCTTGTCGTGGAACTTTATTGCCAGGAGCTCTTCAGATCTGAGTGCGTAAGACTCTCCTCTGCATAGTTTTTTATTTACTACCTGTGGGGGGAGGCCTTTACGGTTTGCTCTCACCGTCCCACATGCGCCAGTCTGGACTGAGAAGAGGAACTTAAACAGTGGCACACTTGTATAAAAGTTGTCCAAGTAGACGTGGTAGCCTTGGTGGAGAAGTGGATTTAATAGGTCCACCACTATTTTGCCACTGGTGCTAATGTACTCAGGGCACCCAGCTGGCTGCAGAATGGAGTCTTTGCCTTCATAGATTTTAAAAGTGAAGGTATAGCCAGTGCCACTCTCGCATGCCCTATAAATTTTCACCCCACATCTTGCCCTCTTGCTTGGTATGTACTGTTTCATGGAAAGTCTCCCATGAAACGGTACCAGGGATTCGTCCACAGCAATTTCCCGGTGTGGGGTATATACATCCATGAACACTGCACTTAGGTGGGTCAACAGGGGTCTCAACTTAAACAGTCTGTCATGGGAAGGGTTGGTATGTTCCACATCTTGAGAGTTGTCATTCAGGTGGAAAAACTTTGACAACAGCTCAAAACGCTGCCTGGGCATTATTGCTGGATAGAGGGGTGCATTGTGATAAAGGTCCCTGGACCAGTACATTTTTATCTGGGGCTTTGGGTTGATGCTCATGCTGAGCGTGAGGCCTACATAGGCCTTCATTTCGGGCACGTTGGTGGGGTGCCATTTTCTGGTGATATAGTTAGTGGGGTGGTCAGCTAAAAATTGTAGAGCAAATAAATTAGTTTGCTCTACTAAATGCTCCCACATTGCCTCTGTCATAAAAAGCTGGAAAATGTCAATTGGTGCCTGATTGACAATGGGCACTGACACACCAGCGGTGGCTGTGAAGGGTGGGATGTTGGGCGCAGCATAATTAGGGGGTTCCCAGGTGCCATTTAACATATGAAGCGGTACCTCCTGCCTGCGAGGTACCTGTGGCTGCCTACCCTGTCTGCGCCTAGCTCCCCCTGGCGCACTGCTGCTAGCAGCAGCGGGGTTGCCCACGGAGCCCTCTGCTGGGTTGCCCACGGAGCCCGATGCTGGGTTGCCCACGGAGCCCGATGCTGGGTTGCCCACGGAGCCCGATGCTGGGTTGCCCACGGAGCCCCCTGCTGTGGACAGTCCTGATGGTCCCTCATCAGCGGACTCAGGACTTGGGTCCCTCCTCAAGCGGCGTGATGGCGGCCCTTCGGACTCTGAAGATTCATATCCTGAACCAGAGCCGGACGGAGGGAGCCAATCACTACCTGACTCATCCTCGCTGCTGCTCTGCTGGAGGATGGCGGCTGCCTCCTCCACAGAATAGAGCCTCCTCGCCATTTAAAAAGGGATAGATAAAGATGAGAAATATAAAAAGATAGAAAGATTTTTTTTTTAAAGTGACAGTTTTTTTTTTTTTTTGGGGGGGGGGGGGGGTGTAAAGGGGGGGTGGAGACAGTAGAGAAGAGGGGGGGGGGGAGGAGAGTAGAGTATAGGTAGTAACAGATAGGAAGAAAAAGATCACAATAGATCAGTGATCAATAGATCAGTAGGTAATAAATGGCCAAGGAGAGGGAGAATCAGGGATTCTGGGCAGTATGGGGTTAAAAATTCAGGGATGGAGGGCAAATTTTATTAAAAGGAATTCCTACCAGCTTATCTGTCAGTCTGTCTCTCAGCTCCTGTCACCACAGAACAGTGATTGATCTGTGTGACAGGAGCTGAGAGACAGAGAGAGGGAAACCTGTTATTTACAAACATTATTAAGAATTCACATTGTTACTGGATGTAACTATGTGAATTCTTTACTTCCTTTGCTCTGATTGGCTCAGAGGAGCGCTGGCTCCTCTTCACCAAACAGCACGGCTTGTAAGCCGTCGGGGACGAGCGCGCACCGCGCGCACCACGCGACCATGCGCGCGCACACGCGGAAGTGCGCCTGGACGCGGACTCTCGTCCAGATAGGCTTTAGCTGCCGCTGCCTGGACGAGCTTGCTCGTCCATTTAGGCTGAACCGGTTAATGGAATCGATCAAAAAATTGATGAATTTGATTGATATTACAGTAGAATCAGAGAATCGATCGTCCAATGAATCGTATTGTTAATGGTCACCTTAAGGGGTCTTGCAAACTACTGTACATGCCATTCCGATTTTTTTATATTAACCGATTAAAAAACTTAGCAGCATGCAGTACTTTTTTGATTGGAGTAAAAAATCGCATAGTATAAAAAATTGGGATTGCATGTAGTTTGCAAGAGGCCTAATACAGATCGGAATTCAATGTAGTGTGCAAGAGGCCTAATACAGATTTAGTACCAGTAACTTTTTGTAGTTGAGACTGATTTTGATCCCAAAAATTAAATCACAATTGAAGGGGATATTTTTATGATAGGCCTCAAGAACTGCAGAGATAGTCTTAAAGTAAACCAGAGACCACTTAATACAAAGAATCGATACTTACCGGGTCTTCCTCCAACCCCATAAGCACTTGTGAGTCCCTCGCCGTCCTTCCACGCTCTGCCGTTCATGCTGCATGCATAGAAGGCACCGACTGACACGACTGAGCCAGTTACCGGGGCTGATTGTGAATGAACGGCAGACTCACGCGTGCTTATGGGGCTGGAGGAAGCCCCAGGTAAGTATTGATTCTATGTATTATGTGGTCTCTGGTACACTTTAAGGAGGTTTGACTAAAGACCTAAGGCTTGATTCACAAAGCGGTGCTAACAGTTAGCACCCTGGTGAAAAGCCCCTTATCACGCCTAAACTCAGTTTAGGTGTGGTAAGTTTAGGCATGATAAATTTAGGCATGATAAGATTAGGCATGATAAGTTTAGGCGTGATAAATTTAGGCATGATAAGTTTAGGCATGATAAGTTTAGGCGTGATAAGTTTAAGCACTAACTGGGTTAGCACCTCAGTGCACAGCTGATCAAAAGTTTTGTGATAGCAAAGTCTGGTGCACTTCGCATAGATCTTAATGGCGCTGCTTTGCGCGCAGGACTTTGCCTGCGATCTAAACTTATCTAAACTTATCACGCCTAAACTTATCACGCCTAAACTTATCATGCCTAAACTGACTTTTTACCAGCGTGGTGCAATGGTTATCACACCTAAAGTCTTTTAGGCGTGCTAACTGGGTTAGCACCGCTTTGTGAATCGAGCCCCAAGTGTCTCAAAAGCAAGGTCCTATAGCATAGATACATAACAATACATACAACAATATATAGAATGGATTGTAGGATGAAAAAGGAAAGATGTACCATACAGATTTAGGCCTCAGGCAGTTCAGAGTGCCTTCTTGTTGCAATCTAAGGATCATATCCACCTTAGAATTTAGTGTCTCAGATTTTAACAACGTCAGATGCCCAACCAAACCCAGAGCACATTTTTCTTCTCCTTCCTCCCTGCCCACCGGAACATCATGCCCCATGTGTCATCCTTCTTCCCTCCTCCATAGCAACAGACACATTGCTAGTCTCTAGGCAATCGAAACATCTGTACAGCACTTGGAACCTGAACTGGCTTATGCCCTAGGAACAGAAAATGAGGGACATTAATACAGTGGGATGCGAAAGGGCAACCTTGCTAATCGTCATGATTTTCCCGTATAAATCGTTGCTTGTTACGATAAAAAGAGTCAGTTAAATATATCATACAGGAGACATACACAGTGATATTTGAGACGTGAAATGAAGTTTATTGGATTTACAGAAAGTGTGCAATAATTGTTTCAACAAAATTAGGCAGGTGCATAATTTTTGGGCACCACAAAAAATAAATGAAATCAATATTTAGTAGATCCTCCTTTTGCAGAAATGACAGCCTCTAAACGCTTCCTGTAGGTTTCAATGAGGGTCTGGATTCTGGTTGAAGGTATTTTGGACCATTCCTCTTTACCAAACATCTCTAGTTCATTCAGGTTTGATGGCTTCCGAGCATGGACAGCTCTCTTTATCTCACACGACAGATTTTCAGTTATATTCGGGTCTAGAGACTGAGATGGCCATTCCGGAACATTGTTCTTGTTCCTCTGCATGAATGCCTTAGTGGATTTTGAGCAGTGTTTAGGGTCGTTGTCTTGTTGAAAGATCCAGCCCGGCGCAGCTTCAGCTTTGTCACTGATTACTGGACATTGGTCTCCAGAATCTGCTGATGCGGAGTCCATGTGTCCCTCAACTTTGACAAGATTCCCAGTCCCTGCACTGGCCACACAGCCCCACAGCATGATAGAACCACCACCATAGTTTACTTTAGGTAGCAGGTTGTATACAATGAACAGAGGCTCCAAAAGTATAAAATTAGATTAAATGAGCTTAAAAACCAACTCAAATGACAAAAATGAAGGAGGAAGTGGTGGTCTTACACAGACACGACAACGACTGTGATTCAGACAGTCAAACACATTTATTAGAAACTCCCCCAAAAAATGTTTGCATCACATTTCGCAGGCTCAATCCCGCTTCATCAGGCAATACTCTTAACAGAGGTGCTTAACTTGAATCCTTGTGCAGATCGCTTGATACTACTCCCTGTGTTGCCTGATGAAGCGAAATTGAGCCTGCGAAACGCGTTGCAATTTTTTTGGGGGGAAGTTTCTAATAAATGTGTTTGACTGCCTGAATCACAGTCGTTGTCGTGTCTGCTTGAGGGAGGTAAGACCACCACTTCCTCCTTCATTTTTGCCATTTGAGTTGGTTTTTAAGCTCATTTAATCTAATTTTATACTTTTGGCACCTCTGTTCACTGTATACAATTTCGAGTCCACCCTTGGTGGAGGGTTGCTACCCTTTTTTCCTGTCTACAGAGAGCGACTTCTTAATCCTGAGTGGGGTCAGGATAATCTCCCCACCTGCCTTTACAGTGGTTGCCTGCTGGTGACCCTGACTTGTGAGTATCTAGCAATACGAATTTATTGCCACCTTATACAGTACGTATTACACTATTGGGGCTCTTGGTCTTCCCTGTTTTTAGGTAGCAGGTGTTTTTTCTTGGAATGCTGTGTTGTATTTCCTCCATGCATAACGCCCCTTGTTATGTCCAAATAACTCAATTTTAGTTTCATCAATCCACAGCACCTTATTCCAAAATGAAGCTGGCTGGTCCAAATGTTCTTTAGCATACCTCAAGCGGCTCTGTTTGTGCTGTGGGCGGAGAAAAGGCTTCCTCTGCATCACTCTCGCATACAGCATCTCCTTGTGTAAAGTGTGCTGAATGGTTGAACGATGCACAGGGACTCCATCTGCAGCTAGATGATGTTGTAGGTCTTTGGTGCTGGTCTGTGGGTTGACTCTGACTGTTCTCACCATTCTTCGCATCTTTTTATACGAGATTTTTCTTGGTCTGCCACTTTGAGCCTTAAATTAAACTGAGCCTGTGGTCTTCCATTTCCTCAATATGTTCCTAACTTTGGAATCAGACAGCTAAAATCTCTGAGCCAGCTTTCTATATCCTTCCTTTAAACCATGATGGTGAACAATCTTTGTCTTCAGATCAATTGAGAGTTGTTTTGAGACCCCCATGTTGCTACTCTTCTGAGAAAATTAAGAGGAGGGAAACTTACAATTGATCCCCTTAAATACTCGTTCTCATAATTGGATTCACCTGTGTATGTAGGTCAAGGGTCACTGAGCTTACCAGCCAATTTGAGTTCCAATAATTAGTTATAAAGGTTTTGGAATCAATAAATGACAACAGTGCCCACATTTATGCACCTGCCTAATTTTATTTAAACAATTATTGCACACTTTCTGTAAATCCAATAAACTTCATTTCACTTCTCAAATATCACTGTGTGTGTCTCCTCTCCTTTATGATATATTTAACTGACATTTTTTATCATAAGAACCAACGATTTATACAGGAATATCATGACGATTAACAAGGTTGCCCAAACTTTCGCATCCTACTGTAACTCTTTTTGGGAATTCCAACTTTCCCCTACTCTATAAATATGTATTTGTTGTCACATTTTCCTATCAGGACAGTAAGAGTTCTCTCTCTAGCTCTGTTTGTGGTTACTATTGACCCGATGAAGTGTGAAATGCCATAAAAAGTGTTGTCTGGTCCTACTTTATGCAATAAATTCTTTAATCTTAGTTGAGTTCTATTGGCTACGTTCGGCTGCATTGAAACCCATGGGAGAGGTAAGCCAAATATACCTCTCCTTTTTAAACTATTTTTTATAGTTTCATACTGTCTCTACCAACTGTTACTACCTCTGTTGGGAAGTTGTATTTTTAGCGTAGCTCTGGTTCCCCTAACTACTAGGGGTGCGACCTTCGAGGATCCTCGCAAGTTCGAAGAGGGGTGGAAGTTACTCCATAAGCCTCATTGGTTGTTGCAGTTCTTTTGCAGCTTGAAATTTGTGAGTGATTTTTCTTTACGTCTCTCATCCTTGTGTTATAAGATATTGCACTATTGGCTCCTCGTATTCTATTTCCCTTGTGTCTTCTCATTCCACTGTTTGCCTTGGCCAACTAGGGATGGTCATTGTTATAATTTAAGTAGGCCTCAGTTACTTGGCCTGAGTTTTATGTAAAAGGCTTGTCCGCAGTGTATGCCTTTAAAATAGATAGAGGTTTGGTGATGCAGGCAGAGGCATCTCAGGGTCTGCGTGTAGCAGAAGATACACGCAGATACTGAGAACATGTTCCTAAGAGAAGGCCATCGGTTTACTCTGACCTCCACTTACAGGACAGGAACAGTAAACATTGGCCATATTTACTAAACATCCACATGCCTGTATCTGGGTCAAGTGCCTCATCGATTATTAATCGAGTAGGCGGGTATGATGACACCACGAGTGGGTCCACCAATAGACTGATATAGGGGGTGGCGAAGATGATGTCATATTTAACTCTTTCCTAGTCGGTATTAAATCTGGAGCGAGCGATGGGGAACTCACTTCTGCTTCTTCCTTCCGCACTAGCTCGCAATACTGACTGGAACCCAATTATTTCTTTAAGCATGTTCTTCCTTTATGTAATCTGATATAATGTCTGCTGTACATAGGTAGTTTAGTGGAACGTAGGTTAGCAAGAAGTGCCTGAGTGACTTCAGTAGGGAGTCTAATCATGAGCTTGTAACGCAACATGAAGATTGGCATGGCTAGGATATGATGAATGTATCTATCTGTATTTCTGTAGTCCTGAATAAATAACGTAAACATTTAAGAAGCCTGAGAAAGTCTATCTACTGTTTGCTGTGTGGAGAGTCAAGTGATCTCACAGTCTGTGAGACGATGGTGTCGAAGCAAGGTGATAAGAACAGTTTATAACAGTGGTGCCTGAAATCCTTCCCTGCCTAGCAAAACAGGCAGACGGGGCCGGGGCCGAAGGAAAATGGTTTCAAGATATTCCACAGCAAAACAAGCGGAATAGACGGACACGGACTGTAAAGCTTATCAAGCTGAGACTGATAAGCTGGTGTGAGTAGTGTGTGGGAGCCGAGCACACACGGGCACGGGCTGCAATTCGGGGAAACCAGCGGCGACACTCGTGGATGTTAAACTTTGACTGACAGTGCACATCAGTCACAGCCTAAACCGGATCACAGGTGACTGGAAGGCTCCGAGGCCGGCTGGCAGCTGCCGCTGGAGATTGATCCGCTGAGCCAGTGTGGGTACACAGAGCTGACGCTCAGTAGTTCCAGAGATCCACTCAGTGTCGTGGAAAGTTGCCAAAAGCCGGTCGAATTCGCAGGCTTACAAAGTCTTCTGCTCAGGCAAGTATGTTTTACGTTGTTATATGGCGTTATCTGTGTTAATGTGTACATTCTGTGTTAATTGCAGAGTGGAGGCTGCGGGCTTCTCATCTCTCCTGTGCGTGAAGGGAGGGGTGAGGAGAGGTGCAGCTCCGATGTAAATACAGAACGTGTTTTCAGAGTTTATGCGCTTTGATTGTTTCTTAGGATTCGATGTTCCTGTGTGGCAGATGTTTTGTTTTCTCTCTCTCTGGGTTTTGTTTTGTTTTTCTCTCCCTGTCCAGAGACTGGGCAGGATGATAGATAAGGGAGGGGGGTCCCCCGCGGCAGAGGGAAACCAACAGTGTTAGTGGTGGACAGGGGGGAGAGGTAGCAGAGTAGACAGGAGAGAACAGTTGTAAAACTTAGAAGTAAGTTTTTCTCGGGGAGCTGGGTGGACAGCCCTTGTCTCTGGGTAGCTGTGGAAGTTCGCAGAGGGACAGCTGAGATAATGGGTGAGGTTTTTGTTTGTCTTTCCTCCGCGCGTTTCCAGTCAGAGTTGCTAACATGCTTGTAAATATCTGCATCTGTTATGTTGTTCAGCCAGCTCGTCTGTTGTTCGTCTCAGTAATAGCGCTGTAATAGTTCTGAGTTATGGCTGAGATAAGCTGCAGATGAGTTGTGGAGAGAGGGGATAGAGGGAGAGAGGAGGAAAGCGAGTGTCTTTATGTTTGTGAGATGTTCTGCACGTTTCTCGCATTTCCAGTCGGTGCTGCTGCTAACATGTTTTTTCAATGTCTGTATTGTGTTGAAGTTCGAGCTGGGATGTTAACAGTTAAAACAGTTACAGTGGTTTGGAGTCGTATAGCTCGCTCGGGCGGTTCTTAGTTATGTCTGTGATAGAGTGAGAAAGATTCCTACGTCTCTGGGGATCCGTATGTCTGATTGCAGTTCGGATTACAGCTGAGATGTGAAGGAATGCTGAGGCTGATTTTTGTGCACTGTGGATAGATGCTGTGTGTAACTATGCATAAAAAAAATGTATGTTCTATTTGAGTTTGCTTTCTTTCCTAAGGTATAGGAACGAGAGGCTGTTATGGGAGCAGCCATCTTAGCTGGCAGTCCAGGACTCAAAATGGCGGCAGTGGAGAGAGCCCGCCCCCGAGAGTCATGGCCCCCACACGTCATGGCAGGGGGGGAGGAGGGGCTGGGGGATCCACGTCACGTCAGGCTGTGCTCGCGGCTCCGGGCAGAGCAGCTGAAAGGAAGGGGGGTAGAAATACAGAGACATTCTCCTGTGTGTCTCGGTTCTCAAAGTATTTCCCCAGAGCTTTTCCCTGGGTCCATGGACAGGAATGCCAGAATAGGAAGTGTTTCCCAGCTAGGTGCAGGGACACACGTAGCAGTGCAGATCAGGAAAGGGTCTGTACTGGGTTGCTTATGGGATTATTCCTGTAAGTGGGGCACCTTAATGGGTGGTGCAGCATGAGTTCCCAATAGAGTATAGGGGGGGACAGTGCATCAGGGGGGTGCCGGAGTTGGAAAAAATGGAGTTGACCAATTCGGGTTTCCGTCGCCGCTTCTGCAGAGCGGTAACGTTTTTTCCGGTTTTGTCGTGAACAGGGCCAGAGATGGACTGAGAGGTCTATGCTGGGCTGGAGCTGTTTTTGTGTGCGTTTTTTTTCGTCCACTGATTGGTCAAATATGTTTTTTCCAGCTCCTATCAATTGTAGCACAAAGAACAAGGACTGACAACAGTTCATGGGGCAATTATACAGATGATAAAATTGCCGTTTACAGAGTGACAGTGTATCAGTACGCTGTTTGCCATGTGACTACCTTCCATGTGGGCATTCAGGGATCTGCATACAGGCAGGTGACGCTGGTATGCTTAGCCCTGCACCCTGTGTAGTTTAAGTGTAAAGTGCTCCTTCCTACAGGGAGGCAGCCGTTTTTTTTGTGAAGTCTGGGGGTAGTGGCACGGCAAACATGGATCAGAGGGTACAACACACAGAACTTCTAGCAGAGCTGGTATCGCGATGAAGTTCTAGATAAGTAAATGCGATAATGAGTAAGAGCATTGCAGGCTCACCTGCAAAGCAGCATCAGGTGTGGCATCCGTAATCTGTGCATGTGACGGCCGCGCATGGACAGATAAGGGGGGATGTGGAGTGAGCTGCAATGGGGTGAAAGCTTCCAAAGGTGAAGCGAGCTTCCATAGGTGAAGTCCGCGGGAGCATATTGTAAACAGGTAAGTACTGAGGATAGTACTGAGGTAGGGGGGGTGAAGTTTAACTCCAATCTACCAATAAGAGTAAACAGAGTTCATGAGAACCATAAAGCAACGAGATCAATTACGGTATATATTGATCAATTTAAAGTGTAAAGAGTACAAGCCGCAGGGCGAATCCCAAATCATTAATAAGAATTGATTTGTTTGTATTTCGATTTCAGGTGTTTGGCAATATGGAATTTAGACAGCTGCAGTGCTGGCAGCAAAGATGGAGATGTCAGTCGGATAAGCGAAAGGTTCCAGATGCCAATCTAAGCTTGGAGAACAGCGAGATTCCTGAGATTGGAAAGAGACTAAAACACGAGATTCCTGAGATTGGAAAGAGACTAAAACACGAGATTCCTGAAATGGGAAAGAGACTAAAAACCGAGGTTCCTGAGATCGGAAAACGTCTAAAAAAACTGTCTGAGCAAAGCATAGTGCAAATTGCTAATGTTTTTCTTTCCCAAGGTGGTGCGTTTATAATGAGGAGTACCGTGCTGATGGTGATCCTAGGTTGCCATTTCGTCCTAGGAGAACGAAGAGAGGACATTCTCATGTATAATAAGGGGTTAATGAGAATGCAAGGCCCAAGCATGTTAATGTTTGGTGACAAAGGTACTAATCCTTTCACACCTCCCTCCGCTTGGCACAGATGGACCATGCAGGGACGGAGGAAAAGAGCACTGGTGTCAGGAGAAAGCAAATTTTATGGCACAAAGGTGGGTGAAAGGTCTGAAGGGTCAAGTGTGCGGGCAGTGGGAATTTAATGGCAGGGTAAATCTACTATTGAATGCCACACTCCCAGAATCGATGCACCGATCCAAAGGTTTGTTAAAAGGTACATTGCAGTACAATGGGTACATGCAAAAGGTGGAGTGTGTGATTCAGGGGTACCTTGTCTTGGTTATGCAGAGTGAGATGGTTCCAGATTGGAGAGGAACGAGCAGGGGGCGTCAATTCTCTTACCAGAGAGACGCAAGGGACAACATCACACTCTGGAGCTACCAACAGAGAGTGCCTCTGAAACAACTATACACACGTAAAGGCTGGAAAGCCAAGGGTGGGTGGTTCTCGAAACAAGAAGTAAAAATCGAGATCAAGCCACATTTCCAGGTGACAAAGAGGGTGGGGAGAGCGGTCCCGGGGGAGGGAAAGCCCACACAGGGAACCCCATTCACACCACACGGGTCACAACCGGGGACGATATTACACAGTCCATATGCAGCAGCTTATCCTCATGATAGTTGGGTAAGTGAAGAGGTACTCTTAATCGAAAGATTGCAGAGAGTACAGTCTTCCCGACCTCAGGTACATATTGTGCCTCAGGATGTAAGGGGGGAAGAGGTCCAATCAGGACAGCTGGGGACATATTTTGTCAGCGAGAGATTGGACAAGGGGAGGTATATTAATTTTTCTGGAGAAGGATCTTTTGCATGGCAGCTTCGAGATGTTTGGGTGAACAAATGGAAACGGTGCAACATTCCTTTAGGCACCGCTACTTCCTTAGTTCCCACCTCAACCCGTGTCTTACACCAGGACCTGAGAGGTCAACCTTTTTTGGTGCTAGACGGGGAGGTGAAGCAAGTAGAGTTGTCCTCATGCGGGCAATTCTTGCAGAAGTATCTGCGTTGGCCGGGGCAAGCCAAATTTAGTGAAGAAGCCTGCAGGCTCAATAACGCAGAATGCGAGGCTACCATTCAAAAGATCCACCCTGAAGCCCAACCGATAGTTCCGGTGGCTGAAGGAAAGGTTTGGTTTTTTAACATAAGGTCTAATGATACATTCAAGGTTTATTCTCATAATTGTTCCGATAAGGGGGATTTTCCAAGGGGAACATATTGTGTGAGTGGAGATCCCATATGGATCCTGTCATCCAGGCTGGATGACGTTGTTTCTCAAATTGTTAAGAGAACTCTAAAGGTCAAAGTTTCACGGGTAGTTCCCGTCCTGAAGGAGAACACGACATGGGACAAAGGGGAACAGGGTTTGATCCAAGACGACCACATTTTGTTACAAAGGTTAAACAAACAGTACACGAAGTTAGAGGTAAGATTTCACCATGATACAGGTGATCTTAACGAGGTAGAACACAAAAATGAGCAGGTGAGTTCCAGTCTGCCCTGGTGGACAAAGGTTCCGGTGATGTTCCAGGGACACTCGGACGGGGCATCTGCAGTTCCAAAGTTCTTTCTACACCCACTGGTCATCTGGATGGGTATGACAACTTTAGGCATCATTATCCAGGTGAGGTTGCGGGTTAAAATTACGTAAAATAAATTAACCGGTCCAGGGATTGGTGCCTCATAAACAATCTCCTGAACCAATAGTTTAAATTAAGGGATATACAGGGTTACGGGTATAGGTTTAGTAGTACCTATGATGGGGCTGATTGTATAAAGGCGCTCTTTTAGAAGGCACCTGGCACTGCTCCGTTTGGTAACAAACAAACGAGTTTCACTTTTCTGTGGTCATGCAAGTTTGTGAGTGATACGCAAGTGACGCAAATGCTGAGCATGTGGTATTGAGGGATTTAGAAGTAGGGCCTCCCCAGAGAGCCTGGTTACAGGAAGACCAAGAGGTCTTGCTCTCTCTCTTCCAGGGGTAACCGCCTAGAGCAGAGAAGTTGTGTGAGCACGAACATCGAAAAGTGAAACATACAAGAAAGAAACCAGGTACTGGGAGGTTCAGACGCTGAGATCTGCGGGTCAAGCCGTTTTAGGGGGGATTGTTATAATTTAAGTAGGCCTCAGTTACTTGGCCTGAGTTTTATGTAAAAGGCTTGTCCGCAGTGTATGCCTTTAAAATAGATAGAGGTTTGGTGATGCAGGCAGAGGCATCTCAGGGTCTGCGTGTAGCAGAAGATACACGCAGATACTGAGAACATGTTCCTAAGAGAAGGCCATCGGTTTACTCTGACCTCCACTTACAGGACAGGAACAGTAAACATTGGCCATATTTACTAAACATCCACATGCCTGCATCTGGGTCAAGTGCCTCATCGATTATTAATCGAGTAGGCGGGTATGATGACACCACGAGTGGGTCCACCAATAGACTGATATAGGGGGTGGCGAAGATGATGTCATATTTAACTCTTTCCTAGTCGGTATTAAATCTGGAGCGAGCGATGGGGAACTCACTTCTGCTTCTTCCTTCCGCACTAGCTTGCAATACTGACTGGAACCCAATTATTTCTTTAAGCATGTTCTTCCTTTATGTAATCTGATATAATGTCTGCTGTACATAGGTAGTTTAGTGGAACGTAGGTTAGCAAGAAGTGCCTGAGTGACTTCAGTAGGGAGTCTAATCATGAGCTTGTAACGCAACATGAAGATTGGCATGGCTAGGATATGATGAATGTATCTATCTGTATTTCTGTAGTCCTGAATAAATAACGTAAACATTTAAGAAGCCTGAGAAAGTCTATCTACTGTTTGCTGTGTGGAGAGTCAAGTGATCTCACAGTCTGTGAGACGATGGTGTCGAAGCAAGGTGATAAGAACAGTTTATAACAGTCATAAATGCCCATTTCCCTTTCCACAGGTAATTCTGATTTCCACGAATGCCGATTTCCGTATTTTAGATTTTCCAATGTCTGACTTTCTGATTTTCCTATTTGCAGTTTTCCGATTTTTGAGATGTATTTTATCAGTATTTTTGCATCATAGAATGCAAAAAATAAAAAATAGAAAAATCAGAAAAATAGAATGGTCTAAAATGACTGAAGCGACCCAAATATTTCATTTTTTATTCTCTGATTGGCCCAATGCTTCCAAGTTCTGTGACTGGGCTAAAATTACTGAGTTGAGGTAAATTGGATTTCCGCAGAATTTAGATTTCGGATTTTTGTTTTCTGATTTCCAAATGAGCATTCCTATGGCCAACTCCCTCTCCGGTAAGCGAGGGAGCATCTGAGCAGGACGAGGAGGGCCATATGCAATTCACTTGTTTTCATTCATGTGATTTCACAACTTGTTAATAAAATCCCCTTTAAAAGCGCGTACACACGTCGTACTTCTTCAAACGACAGGTCGGTCAGACCCACCCGCGGTACTCACAGCTTGTACTCACATGCAACTGTCGGCAGAATGACCGCACCGCGGGAGGGTCTGACGGTCCTGTCTTTTGAAGAAATACGGTGTGTGTGCACGCCTGAAGCCACCAGCAAGCAAAGAAATCCTCAAAATAATTTTTATAGCACTTTTTTTGCCTACTTTTTGGCACTTTTTCAATTGCAAGGTGCTGAAAAAATATTTTTAAGTAAAGATGAAAAATGATCTCCTAGGAGATAACTCAGGAGAAAAAGTAAATTGCATATTAGTCAGAATATCAGAAGAATAAAAAAAAAACTAGCTTCTTTCCCCACTAGAAGTTTTTTTCCCCTGGAATTGGGCTTTAAAAGGTACCAGTTATGAGAACTTTAGTGGAGGATTAGGAACTTTAGTGGTGGATTAGGCTGATCAGTGGGCACAATCCTCAGAGCATCACTTGTCTCTACCTAATAACCTTTCGTAATGACTCTGGAAGACTCCAGAAAGCTCATCTCTGTAGGGTTAATGATGTATGTTGTGGCATGTGCTGTACAATGTCTCCTGCACGTAGCAAACTCATTCAGTTTAATTGAAAAAGCTTGGAGAATCTTTATCAAGATCCCACAACAGCCTGTCAGAGCACCATAATGGCCTGGTGTACGGGAAATCATAATGCCGGCTACATACGAGTACTTATCACTCTGTGCCCACACAAATGAGTTGACTTCTCAACAGCACGGTTCATACATTCGCCCCCCGTACATTTCTCCCACACTTCTGATAATGACGTCTTTGCAGAGAGTGCAACTTCTATGGACACCCTCCTGCTTGACAGACAAATAGAGCATGACACGGAGCGCAGGCACAGAGCCGTACAGCACCGAGCGGCACCTCTGCGAACAATCATAATGCACCTTCAATCATGGGGGAGAGATTTCTTTTGTTCAACCTTAGGTTAACAATATATACTGTGTGTATATATATATATATACTCTATATATACACAGAGGACCTGTGTACTAAATAGAAAAAAGAGAAAAATACAAGCAATACATAATCGGAAGTTAGCATCAGAGAAAACTGCTCCTAACACTAACCTGTAACCCAATCCCCTAACAATAACCCTCCTGTCACTAAGTCTAACACTAACCTCTTACCCTATTCCCTAACACTGATCCACCTGTCACTAAGCCTAACACTAACCTGTAACCCAATCCCCTAACAATAACCCTCCTGTCACTAAGCTTAACACTAACCTCTTACCCTATTCCCTAACACTGATCCACCTGTCACTAAGCCTAACACTAACCTCTTACCCTATCCCCTAACAATAACCCTCCTGTCACTAAGCCTAACACTAACCTCTAATCCTATCCCCTAACAATAACCCTCCTGTCACTAAGCTTAACACTAACCTCTTACCCTATTCCCTAACACTGATCCACCTGTCACTAAGCCTAACACTAACCTCTTACCCTGTCACCTAACACTTACTCTCCTGTCACTAAGCCTAACACTAACCTCTAATCCTATCCCCTAACAATAACTCTCCTGTCACTAAGTCTAACACTAACCTCTTACCCTATTCCCTAACACTGATCCACCTGTCACTAAGCCTAACACTAACCTTTTACCCTATCCCCTAACAATAACCCTCCTGTCACTAAGTCTAACACTAACCTCTTACCCTATTCCCTAACACTAATCCCCCTGTCACTAAGCCTAACACTAACCTTTTACCCTATCCCCTAACAATAACCCTCCTGTCACTAAGCCTAACACTAACCTCTAATCCTATCCCCTAACAATAACTCTCCTGTCACTAAGCCTAACACTAACCTCTAACCCCATCCCCTAACACTAATCCCCCTGTCACTAAGCCTAAAACTAACCTCTAACCCTATCCCTTAAGGCTACGTCTCCACTAGTGCGGTGCGGTTTGTGTATCTTTGTAGGTATGTGATTTTAACCATATCAGTGCCTGGGTGCTTTTACATTGATTTTACACGAAAACGTATGCGGATTTGCATGAAAATTTACATAGCAAAAACGCATGCAAATTTCCTAATTAATTACATTGTATGCGAATCCCACACTAGCCTTTCTGTGTGAGAATTCTGATGGCTCTGCTGTGCCGATTTTCCCTGCACAGTAAAACGCTCAGTTTTCCTGACAAGTGGAAACAGGCCCATTGACTATTATTGGCTACGCGAATCTGCATGCAGATTCGCTCTAGTGGAAACGGCCCTAACACTTTCCCTCCTGTCACTATACTTAACTCTAACCCAATCCGCTAACACTAACCCTCCTGTCAATAAGCCTAACACTAACCTCCAACCCTATTCCCTAACACTAACCCTCCTGTCACTAAACCTAACACTAACCTCTTACCCTGTCACCTAACACTGATCTACCTGTCACGAAGCCTAACACTAACCTCTAACCCAATCCTTTATTACTAACCCTGCTGTTACTAAACCTAACACTGACCTCTGACCCAATCCTCTAACACTGATCCTCCTGTCACTAAGCCTAATACTAACTCCCAACCCTATCCCCTAACACTAACCCTCCTGTCACTATACTTAACTCTAACCTAATCTGCTAACACTAACCCTCCTGTCAATAATCCTAACACTAACCTCCAACCCTATCCCCTAACACTAACCCTCTTGTTACTAAGCCTAATACTAACCTCTTACCCTATCCCCTAACACTAACCCTCTTGTCACTAAGCCTAACACTAACCTCTCATCCAATCCCCTAACACTTACCCTCCTGTCACTAAGCCTAACACAAACCTCTTACCCTATCCCCTAACAGTTACCCTCTTGTTACTAAGCCTAACACTAACCTCTTACCCTATCCCCTAACACTGATCCTCCTGTCACTAAGCCTAATACTAACCTCTTACACTATCCCCTAACACTAACCCTCCTGTCACTATACTTAACTCTAACCCAATCCGCTAACACTAACCCTCCTCTCAATAAGCCTAACACTAACCTCCAACCCTTTCCCCTAACACTAACCCCCCTGTCAGTAAGCCTACTAAACTACAGCCAATAATAATGGTAGCAAAACTCCTGGCACCAAAACTCCCGCAACTTTCCCCTCCCCTCCACCTGCTCGTACAATTGCCAAGCACCTTGCACCAGTAGCCAAACCTCAAGCACCCAAACTGCACCCCTGGCACTCAGCTAATATGGCTGAGCACCTTCAGAGCCGAAATCTACCACCATTGCTGGCTTTACAATAGCCAAGTGCCACCACAGGCGATACGCCGGAGCAAAACCCAGCGCTGCTACTGAGTATCAAAACCGCATTGAGGTTCTGGCGACCGTTACCTGCCAAACGCTGGTGCCCACTTTTCCCTATGTTGCAGATTTCCTAAGATGTACACTATGCAACAATACCAACTTCTTGACATCTTATAAATAATAGGATCTTCCGAAGCAGAATAAAAATAATGGTGCTTGAAAACAAATAGCAATAAATGAGATAATTTAAAGATACATATATTGGGCACTTTGCAGAATTCTGATTTTTTTTTCTTTGAAGTTCAAGTAGTGGTCGTACAATAGCCATAGTTTTAAAAACATGCTCAGAAAATATCACACCTGCTCTGCTGCGGTAATTATTACGAGCATTAGTGTAGGTGAGATGTTTAGCTGTTTAGATGTTTAGCTAAATAACTGTTAGAAACAGCTGTTTAATTCAAGCTGAACCCCAGGCAAACAAAAAAGACACTTCCTTTTCTGTATTCACTAGTAAAATACTGTAACTATATTACTGTATATTACTGTACATTCCATAGAAATTCCTGAATCCATTTTCTGGAACCCTCTGCACAGCAGCTCTCAGACTTGTCATGGTGAGAAGCAGCACGTTGATGACTTCTTCTCGGCATGCTGCTGACTTGCACTGTTTAAAGAGACACTGAAGCGGAAAAAAATATATATGATATAATGAATTGGTTGTGTACTATGAATAATTACTAGAAGATTAGCTGCAAAGAAAATATTCTCATTTTTTTTTCAGGTATATAGTGTTTTTTCTAACATTGCATCATTCTCTAATATGTGCAGATTACACAACACTCAGCATTCAAAATGATTCTTTCAGAGCAGTCTGTGAACTAATGATCTCTCCTCTGCCAGAGGAAAAGTAAATAGTTAACTAATAGTTGAAAATAATAAAAGTCAGAAAACAGCCCTCTCCACCACTTTGAAAGTCGTAGAGATAATGGCTTTTTTGTATAGAGATAACAACTGGAGTTTCTTAACTCTTCCTGTACTGGAAACAATTAGACTGATGTATCTGATCTTAATGTTTTATTTCTTAGCTGTACTACACATACAAATCATAATATCATAGTTTTTTTTTCGCTTCAGTGTCTTTTTAATATTTTATATTCATTTTCAAAGCGTACCTATGGTAAAAAAAAAAAGACCAGAGGCTCTGTCTTAATGATGGAGGATTTGGCAGGGGTTTTCAAGGTTAAATACCTACCTGTTCTGACGTCATCCCATGAGGCAGGAGATCGCTGTGCTTCCTCGGTATTGCAGTCAAGGCAATCTTGTTAAGGCTCTGGCCACACCCGTCTGCATTGTCGTGCCCAGCCCACCAATTAGGCCACAGCTGCTGAACTGGGGGCTGGTCGTGGCAATGCAGGCGGAGGCTTCCCAAGAGTTTGGCAGACTTCAGAAATGTGACTGCCACTGCCTTACTTAGGAGGGGGGGTTGAATGCCACCTGTTGTCTGATGATAACAGTGAATAAGGTCCAATGCCTGAGACCCCCCTTTTATTGTTTATCAAAACACAAATAAGAAAAGCATTTCAAACTTGACTACCAATTAACAATGCAAGATAATATAAAGCACTTAAAGCCATATCCCAAAGGCATAGACAGGTGTATAATAAGACACAGAAAACAAGAATATAGGTGTCCAGTATTCAAGCAGACGTGTTCATATATGCATTGAAAAAAAGCTATACCGTGAAATGCGGAAATTAGCAGCAGTGAGTCATAGACCACCAGGAGTAAAAATATAAAAAGTTATGCATCGAAGACATCGAATGGAGTCAATAATAATAGGTGTCATATGCAAATTGTTAATAACTGAATCAGTGCTTTTTAACCATTTTAACCTGGGGCTCCATACTTTATGAAACTTAGAGACAGCACCCCTTGCCAGCTTGCCCCTTTAAAGGGACCCTGAGCTGTGGCCTGAATTGAAATTCTGGACTTGCCTGGGGCTTCCTCCAGTCCCCTGTAGCCCAGGTGGTCCCCCGGCATCCTCTTGCTCACTTCCGTGGTCCCGCTGGTGGCTCCGGTAATCCTGCAACTTTGGGTAAAGTCGTGCACGCAGCCCCCAGCACGTCATCATGCCAGTTGCCGCAAGTGTCCTGCGCATGCGTGGTTCTCTAAAGACTAAACCGCACATGTGCTGGAGGCTTATGGCGACCAGCATGATGATGCGCTGGGTGCGTTTGTGGATTACCGGAGCCGCCAGTGACCACGGAAGTGAGCAAGAGGATGCTGGGGACCTCCCGGGCTACGGGGGGCTGAAAGAAGCCCCAGGTAAGTCCAGATTTTCAATTTTGGCCACTGTTTAGGGGATTTCGGGATCCAACAAGGGGACAATCTTTTGTATAGCATGCCAATGTAAAATGTTCACTGGGGCCCCATAGCTCCTTAGCTATACTGCTAAAATTGATTATCAAAGAGGAACTTTACCGAAAAGGAGAAAAAATAAATAAGTTATACATTGCAAAGTGAGAAGTTAAAAAATAAAAGAACGATCAAGAGATGATTCATATTCACCACAATGAGCCCGTATGTAATCATCTTTACCACTGGCAGACTGTAATAGATAGCGGAGAGGCCGCCGCGCAGTTACATGTTGGAGTTTTGCCTGGTCCCTCAGTTGCACATAGACTGAGTGCTACGCGCGTGCGCGCCAGGCGGCAGGACCTTTATGCAAGTAGAAGGGGAGTCAGCTGATCAGCCGGTCAGCTGACTCCAGCATTGCTCCGGATTGGCTAAGTGACTGGGGCGGCGCTGCGGAGCGCTCTTAGTATATATAGGACCTGCCTGTCAGTTGCTCATCGTCTGCTGTTGCAAATGCTACATGTTAGCACTCAGACCTTAGTCAGATGCCAAAGTGTGCTAGAACCAGCAGGAGCTGGGGATCCACACTTAGTCAGATTCTGTTGATAGCTTAAAGTACTAATTGAATTGTATTATTTGTTATGACCCTTTGCTTGCCTTGACTACTCTTCTGCCTACTGATTCTGTGTCTATGCCTATCTGATCTTGTTGCCGACTCAGCTTGTACCTTACTCTGATTCAGTCTTCTGACTTTGTACCGCATCTGTCCGTGTGTTGCCGATCCTGCTTGTCTGACTCTCCTGCCCTCACCAGTGAGCTTAGTGCTGGTGAGGGACTCTCAGTTTAGTAATCACCTGCTCCTCAGGTTGATAGCTACAGTACAGTCTTAATCACCTGCTCCTCAGGTTGATAGCTGCAGTACAGTCTTAATCACCTGCGCCTCAGGTTGATAGCTGTAGTACAGTCTTAATCACCTGCTCCTTAGGTTGATAGCTACAGTACAGTCTTAATCACCTGCTCCTCAGGTTGATAGCTGCAGTACAGTCTTAATCACCTGCTCCTCAGATTGATAGCTGCAGTACAGTCTTAATCACCTGCTCCTCAGGTTGATAGCTGCAGTACAGTCTTAATCACCTGCTCCTCAGGTTGATAGCTGCAGTACAGTCTTAATCACTTGCTCCTCAGGTTGATAGCTGCAGTACAGTCTTAATCACCTGCTCCACAGGTTGATAGCTGCAGTACAGTCTTAATCACCTGCTCCTCAGGTTGACAGCTATAGTACAGTCTGAATCAGGTGATAGGTACCTTCTGTCTACTGTGCATCATCCGCTCCTTGGGTGAACCGATCACTACTTCATCTGAGTCTCCAGCCTGCTGGAGTACTGATTCCAGTGTTCTGTAGAGATACCCCTCGTTACCAGCTCCTCTGGGAAAGTGGGTATCTCTATCTATATTTACTGTTGCACCAAACACTTATCTCACACCTGGTTGTCCTGTGTCTTGCTATACTCGCATTATTGGTGATTCTGCAGATCACCATATAATCAGGTATAGCATCTGTATTATTGGTGATACTGCAGTTCACCAATAATCAGAAAATCTGTCCTTGCTGACACCAATCGTTACAGAACAGCAGACCAAACATTATGGATGCACTGCGTAGTCAGGTTGAAGCCCTGACCACCGCGGTAAACAATCTTACCGGGGTGATCAATACCCAACAGATTCAGATCACTCAACTGTCTGGGACAGTTCAGGTACTTCAAACGACGACTGATGCAGTGCGATCCCCTTCAGTCACGGACCTGCGCATGTCCGTACCCGAAACGTTTTCTGGACATAGATCTGACTTTCAGAATTTTAGAAATCGTGTTCTATCCTTTTTTGAGTTGAGGCCTAATCTGTTAGGATCTGAGAACCAGAGGGTAACGTTTATAAAGACCCTTTTGTCAGGAGATTCACAAACATGGGCATATAGTCTGCACACAGAGCATGAGGCTTTATCCTCAGTTCAGGAGTTTTTTAAGGCCATGGCCGTTATTTACGATGATCTGGATATTGCTATCACGGCTGAGAGGAAACTAAAGACTCTCAGGCAGGGCCGTAATCCGGTGGAGGTTTATGCCGCAGAGTTTAGGAGGTGGGCTGTATCAGCTAGATAGGGAACGTATGCGTTATTAGAATGTTTTCTGTCAGGATTGTCCGATGCAGTTTCTGATCTGATGTTAGGGCATCCTGAGCCTAAATCCCTAGACGAGTCGATTTCATTAGCAGTACAGGTTGATCGCCGCCTTTGCTATCAAAAACTAACCTGTGGGAAAAACGCCGTAAGATCTATTTCCTACGCCTCTCCTCCACCCTCGTCACCACAGGACGAACCGATGCAGATCGGTCATTCTAGGTTGACGCAAGTGGAAAAGAATCGCAGAAGGTCAGAAAGACTCTGTCTATATTGTGAGGAGGAGGGTCATATTGTCCAGAATTGTCCTAAAAAGTCGGGAAACCTAGGTGTAGTCAGAGGTAATGCCCTAGGCGAGCCACTGGTACCTCTAAATAATAACCTCTTGCTCCTCCCTTGCTCCATTACCTGGGAGGGTCGGGCCACGCCCAAAGAGGCATTCGTAGACTCAGGTTCTGCAGCCAATTTTATAGATTATGACTTTGTCGAAAAATTGGGGATTCCCTTACTACCGTTAGACCATCAGATTCTGATCACAGCGGTAGATGACTCTCCATTACAGTGTAGACAGCCTCTTTCCCAGACTCCCTTGTTGTTGTGTGAAATAGGGGTTCTACATAAGGAAAAACTACAGTTTTTTGTCCTGCAAATGGCAACCTCTACCATAATCCTCGGTATGCCCTGGTTGCAACTAAACTCCCCTCAGATCAACTGGGCTTCAGGTCAGCTACAGAGCTGGTCAGCCCATTGTCATCATCATTGTTTGGAGGAAGTTGCTGTTTGCGCCACTAAGGTTCAGGTGAAAGGGGTGCCAGTGCAGTACACAGAATTTTCTGACGTGTTTTGTCCCAAATCAGCAGAGAAACTCCCACCACACCGGAGCTTCGACTGTCCCATAGAGTTGAGATCGGTTGTATGCCCCCTAGAGGTCATCTTTATAATCTGTTGGGGCCAGAGAAGTTGGCGATGCAGGAATACATTCAGGAAAACTTGGCCAAGGGCTTTATCTGTCCTTCCCGGTCACCAGCAGGGGCTGGGTTCTTTTTTGAACAGAAAAAGGACGGTGGGCTTCGACCTTGTATTGACTATCGGGGGTTTAATAAGATCACAGTAAAGAATCGTTATCCACTGCCGTTGATTGATGATTTGTTTGCTCAAGTGACCAATGCCAGTATCTTCTCTAAGTTAGACCTACGAGGGGCATACAACCTTGTACGCATTAGGGACGGTGATGAATGGAAGACGGCGTTCAACACGCCCGATGGGCACTACGAGTATCTGGTCATGCCCTTCGGGTTGTGTAATGCCCGTGCCGTCTTCCAAGAGTTGATCAATGAAGTCTTTAGGGAAGTTCTGGGAAAGTTTGTGCTAGTGTATCTGGATGATATACTGATATTCTCACCCAATCTAACAGAACATCGGAAACACGTGAAGTTTGTTTTAAGGAAAATGAGGCAGAACTCGTTTTATGCGAAGTTAGAAAAATGCCTGTTCGGAGTCACTAAAGTCCCTTTCTTGAGATATATTATTGCCACCTCAGGTCTCTCCATGAATCCTGAAAAAGTCTCTGCTGTATTGGAGTGGCCTTAACCTGTGGGATTGAAGGCACTCCAAAGGTTTCTAGGCTTTGCCAATTACTACAGGAAGTTCATCAAAGGGTTTTCTTCTGTAGTGCCACCCCTCACCAACCTTACCAAGAAAGGGGCTGACACTTCTCATTGGTCAGCAGAGGCACAGTCTGCCTTTGCTACGTTAAAAAAGTTATTTTGTTCTGCTCCCATTTTGAGACACGTGGATGTCACCTTCCCCTTCATTGTTGAGGTGGATGCATTAGAGATTGGGGTTGGGGCTGTGCTGTCTCAGCACTCTGGCCTTCAAGGCAAACTACATCCCTGTGCCTTCTTTTCTCGTAGGTACTCTCCAGCCGAGAGGAACTACAATATCGGCAATCGGGAGCTCTTGGCCATTAAGTTAGCCTTTGAAGAATGGCACCATTGGCTTGAAGAGGCAGAACATACGATCACGGTCTATACTGATCATAAAAATTTGGAGTACATCGAGGGGGCCAAAAGACTTAGCCCCCGATAGGCTCGCTGGTCCTTGTTCTTTTCAAGGTTCAGATTTATTATAACGTATACACCGGGTAGTAAGGATGTCAAAGCAGATGCATTATCTAGGTGTTTTGAGCCCGAGACAGTTCAGCCATCAACCCCTGAGACGATCTTACCTCAAAGACTGGTGGTCGCAGCCACGGAAACCTGGCAGGATTGGGCGGTTACCCTAGGGCCGTACCAGCAGGATATCCCAGAAGGGAAGCCCGAGGGGGTACTGTTTGTGCCACTTCCCTTTTGCTTACAACTTCTACAGTTGTTCCACGCCCATAAGAATGCAGAGCATCCCGGGGCTGCTCGAACTCAGGACCTACTGGCCAGATGTGTATAGTGGCCTTCTTTGGCACTTGATTGCAAAGAGTTTGTGAGAGAGTGCTCTGTGTGTGCCAGAAATAAGCCCTCTTGTCAAGCACCAGTAGGTACGCTACAACGGTTGCCAGTGCCAAGTGAACCAAGGACCCATTTGTCTATGGACTTTGTAGGAGAACTCCCCAGGTCTGAGGGCAAGATGGTCATCTGGGTGGTAGTTGACAGGTTCAGTAAAATGGTTCATTTCGTCCCGCTGAAAGGACCCCCCAGGCCTAGGAATTGACTGATCTCTTCATTCAGCACATTTTCCGGCTGCATGGCATTCCGGAGAATGTGGTGTCAGATAGGGAGTCCAGTTTGTATCTAAATTCTGGAGAGTCTTTTGCCACCAGCTCGGTATGGACCTGTCATTTTCATCAGGCTACCACCCACGGACCAATGGAAAGACCGAAAGGGTTAACCAGTCCCTGGAGCAATTTCTTAGGTGTTATGTGGCAGATGCACAGCCAGATTGGGTAAAGTTCCTGCCATCTGCAAAATTTGCACATAATAATCTGAAGAGCTCCTCTTCAGGTTTTTCTCCTTTCCAGGTGGTTTCAAGGAGATGAGAGATCTCCCAAAATTTCTCCTATACCAGTGGCATCTTCTCCTTTTCCTGCTCTAGAGTATTGGCAAAGGGCATTAAAGGAGATTTGGGTGCTAGTTAAAAGGAATCTGGGGAAAGCCTTCCAGACTCAGAAAAAATAAGAGGCGGTCTGTAGAGTGGAAGTTTTCCCCAGGAGACATGGTGTGGGTGTCTACTCGGCATCTGGCCTTAAAGCAACCATCACCTAAGTTAGGACCCAGATTTGTAGGCCCATATCCTGTGTCCAGAAAGATTAGTGATGTGACATATGTGATTGATCTCCCAGCTAGCATGAAAGGTGTGAGATAATTTCATGTTTCTTTGCTAAAGCCTGCTATGCATGTGGAGTCCTCTCTCGCCCACCCTGTGATAAACGACGGCCAACCTGAGTACGAGATCGAGAAGATTTTAGATTCTCGGTTGGTGCAGAATTCTGTACAGTACCTGGTCCATTGGAAAGGGTATGGCCTGGAAGAGAGAACTTGGGTGCCGGATTGCCGCATGCATGCTGAGGAGCTAAAAAAAGAGTTTCACGAGTTACACCCTGAGAAGCCGTGAAAGAAGTGTCCGGGGTCCACTCCTCGGGGGGGGGGTACTGTAATAGATAGCGGAGAGGCCGCCGCAGCGGTGAGTGGCATGGCAGCTGTATCCGCGTCTCAGCCGGCTGCCTCCACCGCGCAGTTACATGTTGGAGTTTTGCCTGGTCCCTCAGTTGCACATAGACTGAGGGCTACGTGCGGGCGCGCCAGGCGACAGGACCTTTATGCAAGTAGAAGGGGTGTCAGCTGATCAGCCGGTCAGCTGACTCCAGCAGTGCTCCGGATTGGCTAAGTGACTGGGGCGGCGCTGCGGAGCGCTCTTAGTATATATAGGACCTGCCTGTCAGTTGCTCATCGTCTGCTGTTGCAAATGCTACATGTTATCACTCAGACCTTAGACAGATCCCAAAGTGTGCTAGAACCAGCAGGAGCTGGGGATCCACACTTAGCCAGATTCTGTTGATAGTTTAAAGTACTAATTGAATTGTATTATTTGTTATGACCCTCTGCTTGCCTTGACTACTCTTCTGCCTACTGATTCTGTGTCTATGCCTATCTGATCTTGTTGCCGACTCAGCTTGTACCTTACTCTGATTCAGTCTTCTGTCTTTGTACCGTATCTGTCCGTGTGTTGCCGATCCTGCTTGTCTGACTCTCCTGCCCTCACCATTGAGCTTAGTGCTGGTGAGGGACTCTCAGTTTAGTAATCACCTGCTCCTCAGGTTGATAGCTGCAGTACAGTCTTAATCACCTGCTCCTCAGGTTGATAGCTGCAGTACAGTCTTAATCACCTGCTCCTCAGGTTGATAGCTGCAGTACAGTCTTAATCACCTGCTCCTCAGGTTGATAGCTGCAGTACAGTCTTAATCACCTGCTCCTCAGGTTGATAGCTGCAGTACAGTCTTAATCACCTGCTCCTCAGGTTGATAGCTGCAGTACAGTCTTAATCACCTGCTCCTCAGGTTGACAGCTATAGTACAGTCTGAATCACCCGCTCCTCGGGTGATAGGTAGCTTCTGTCTACTGTGCATCATCCGCTCCTCGGGTGATAGGTAGCTTCTGTCTACTGTGCATCATCCGCTCCTCGGGTGAACTGATCACTACTTCATCTGAGTCTCCAGCCTGCTGGAGTACTGATTCCAGTGTTCCGTAGAGATATCCCTCGTTACCAGCTCCTCTGGGGGAGTTGGTATCTCTATCTGTATTACTGTTGCACCAAACACCTATCTTTACATCTGGTTGTCCTGTGTCTTGCTAAACTAGCATTATTGGTGATTCTGCAGATCACCACATAATCAGGTATAGCATCTGTATAATTGGTGATACTGCAGATCACCAATAATCAGAAAATCTGTCCTTGCTGACACCAATCGTTACACAGACCTGAAAAAAAGACAGCACTAACTGCCATTAACTATAACCACATCCCCTAAAAATGTGATAGGCTAAAAGGTTGTGTGTGTGTGTGTGAGAGATTGTGTGTGTGTGTGTGTGTGTGTATGTATATATATATATATATATATATATATATATATATATATATATATATATATACAGTATATATATATATATATATATATATATATATATATATATATATATATACTGTAATTGTGGGAAATGCTTGCTTGGCAGTTAGAAACAGCTATTAATATCTCCCTCTGTGCATATATATGTATATATATATATATATATGTTTGGTTTTTGGTTTAGTTCCCACTAGACTGCTTATAAAAACTGGCATTTTGCATGGTAGAGTAGGACTCACCAGATTGGGGACACTTTGGCGCAGTTGGTGAGCTTAAGCGCGTTAAAGCGTAACCAAGAGCCCCTGTCACTGTTTTCCTGCTGTGTGCTGCAGCCCCTCTGTATTTATATATTTCTTATGTGCACAGAGGGAGATATTGCTTGCTTGGCAGTTAGAAACAGCTATTATTTCCCACAATTCAACGAGGCTCACAGACAGGAAACTGTCAGGACCTAGGTCCTGAGATCACACAGTGGGAGGGGTTTCACCACAATATCAGCCATACAGACCCCTGATAACCTTTTTGAGAAAAGGTAGAGATTTCTCATGGAAAAGGGGTATTGGCTACTGATCGGGATGAAGTACGAACCTTGGTTACAGTTCATCTTTTTGGACATTAGTCCTCTTTAAACCATGAATTAGAAAGGCTACAAACACACAAATAAGAAACAAGTAGCAGACAGGTCTTTATTGAAACCCGTTATTATCTGGGCATACATTCGACTTATTAAGTTGATTTATGATACAGGCTTGTTCTAAACTCATGACAAAGTTTTGCTCACCTCAGCTAACAATTACATAACGCGCAAAGATAAAGCTCTGAGTGTCCAACTTCACAGCACACAAAGTCACTTACGCAGAATTAAAAACGGAGAATTAATCAGCTCTGCCAACGTATATCAGGCGCCCTTCGTCACACAGGAACTACGCCGCTCCTTCCGCTGTTTGTCTCATGATAACCGGAGCTTAATTGGAATAATTAATAGGCGGGCCAGCAAATTGCATTGCAGTAGAAAATTAAATAATTGATAAATTGTAAATGGACTTTTCTCATTTTTTGATTTGTGTTTGCTGAAACAGCAGGGTCTCCTCCCTCCCGCTGCACATTCATCGCAGGGAGTCTTGTCTACAGCGTTCTGCAAACTGCATGCAAAGTTCTGTGTTTAGCTGACCTCAGATGTGGCTAATAAAGAGAAACTTTACTGAACTTAAAGGGACTCCGAGCACCTCTCATGGACAGGCCTTTGAGCTAAATGACTTCCAACAAAGTCGTGCTATGACCCCTCTGGAGGAGCCTCTGGCAATGGCCATGCGTGTCACTTCCTCTTCCTGCTTCATTCAGTGATGCACTCCTCCAGGGCCGGATTTACCACTAGGCACTGTAGGCACGTGCCTACAGGCGCCATGTGCTTCAAAGGCGGCAGGGTAGTAGTGCATCACTTATCTTTTCAACTGTCCTACACGCAATGGCATTGCCAGCGCTCTTGCGTCAATCTGCATAGGCCCGCTGGTTACAACTGCGCTCAGCCACCCAGTACTTCCGCCCCGCTCTATATCCGCCTGCTGTGTTCCTGCTCATCATCAGTCACTGCAGTGCATCTGACCCAGGCAGCAGGTGAACACAGCTCCACTCCACCACTTCTACTGCAGTGCTCGACCCAGGTTAGCAAGACCAAGGATACAATACAGAGGAAATGGTCCGCACTTATCAGATTAAAGCAACCTTTATTGAGGACATATCCCAATTAAAACTCGACAGGCATCATGGCTGACATGTTTCGGACTCAACTGTCCTTAATCATAGCACACATACAAATGGCAATTCAAACACATAAATAGCAGTGTGGGCGTGTGGTGCCCGCCCTAGGATCATCCCCATATGGGGAGTGGTCACTCCACAAGGAAGTATGGCTGGAGGGTATCACAGCCGCCCACACATACATGCAAATTGGTGTGTCACACCCATTAAAATGCATCCAAACATAGAAATGCATATAAAAACAATTATATGTACAATTTAAAAACCAGGAGCAGGTAACCTGAAAGCTCCCAAAAATGCAAAACAACAAAAACACATATTGGGAGGTAACTGCCTGAGCAACCGAAGAGGAAAGACGGCAGAGGGGGGGTAAAGTCAATGACCCGATTGTCTTGGGTCTGGAGGTCAGGGAAAGGTATTTCAACTAAGTAATAGTAGCCAAATCCCATCTGGCATTTAGTCCATATGGGACCCTGGTGTTAAGCTTAAAGATCCACTCTGCCTCCTTTCTTAGAAGCCTTTTATACAAATCCCCTCCTCTTTTGGATGGCGTGACCTTCTCTATCCCGCAAAAGGAAAAACTAGTCATGCTCCCTCCATGAACCTCTCGGAAGTGCCTGGCGACATTGGTGATGTGAGTTGTGTGCCAATGTGCTCCCAAATAATGCTCTGCCACCCTCTGCCACCCTCTGCCTCAAGGGCCTAGTGGTACACCCCACGTACTGCAGCGAACATGCTCCACAAGAGATAAGGTACACCACATATCTTGTGCCGCAATTAATAAACTGTGAAATAGGGAAACTTCTGCCACTGGTAGCAGAGACGGCAGTTTTGGATTTAGCATGAACATGGCAGTATTTACAAGTCGCCAACCCACATCTGTGAGAACCAACTGTGGTTAACCACGTTTTACCTGTGACCCCTGTATTAAACATACTGGGAGACAAAGTGTGACCCAAGGTTAGTGCATGTCTACTTGCATACTGTGTGTAGAAAAAAGAGGCCCCTCAAAAAGCACCACTCCAGCTACAATATTAACAATTACAAAAAGTCTTTATTAAGCATAATCAGTCACAAAATCAGGAATACAACCTGACAATAAGCTTAAAAACCATGATAAAATGTCCCATAAAATATCTCCATGCTGATAAATATTGCTTGCTGTAATAGTATATAGAGAAAATCTATCTTGCGACAATAAAACATGGATAAAGAGACAGGACAGCAGCTTCTCAATAGAAGCTGCTGCCTGTGAGAACCCGGGTTCAGTATTGCAGTACTATAGCTTTAAGAGGCAATTGAAATGCACAACACCATGGAAAAAATGATTAAATAAGTGAAACATAACACTTAGTGAATATCACCAATAAAAATTGGTTATTGAACAAGTGAAAAACAGGTCCAAGACGCGGACAAAGTGCTGAAATAGTGCAAATATCAAGATAAATAAACACAATCTTACAAAAACTATAACATTGTATGTGCAAATAAGCTCCTAATGGAATCTGACAGTGCAGCAGCCCACAAATGTGTACACAGAGAAAGTGCAATAGGGCAATACTTAGCCAAGTAGAGATTGAGATGCAAGCGTGCAGCAGGAGAGACGGAGGATCCCCTCGAAGCTACCCCACTAGTTACGCGGGCGCAACCCCGCTTTGTCAAGGAGAGGAGGAACCGTGTGTTCACGCCGCGGACCGGCGTTTAAATGGGTCTCGGAAGGTGTGCGCGTCATCCGTGACGTCACCGGAAGTGCAGTCGCGGACAGGAAGAAGGAAGAACCAGTCTGGTCAGACTGGATGCCTCGCTGGAGCGCAAGGAAGGTAATAGTATACTCTGCCACCAAGAAGGAAGTAGAAGATAAACAGTACCACAATAGAAGGGATAAACTATGATTACATGAATAAAAGGCCTATTATTTTATATGATACGGACAACAATAAGAGTTATATACATATATATATGCCACAAACATTGTAATAAAAACCTATTGGAAAACTCGCTTATTTTTGCCTTGCAGTGGCTGTTAAAGGGGAACACCCACCCATCACGCACACTGTTCAAAAGCTCATATTTAGGAGCATGTGCAGCAGAATCTGCCTGTTGCAAATCAGTTCTGGATATAAAGTCCAAATGACAATCCACCTCCGACACCTGCCCTGAAAATGCAAGGTATTCCATTTGGAAGGTTCATCACGTCCCAAAAAGTCCATCCAAAGTATGCTAGTGTCCCATACAGGTTCATAGTCATTCCTTGCAAGGGGCTAGGCGCAGAGGCAGAAGTAGTGTCCAAGTCCGTCAGGCTCGCTGCACATTGCTCCATTTTGGATTTCTTGATCAGAGTCAAATCCATCAAAATCTCCATTCAACAGTGATAATAGCCTCTACATACAAAAGAAAGAGACAATTATAAGATACATAAATGCACTAGTGCAAGTCATCATTAAAACAGAACATCGGAAACTGTCACAGATCAGTGCATTAGCCTAATCAGCCCAAGAAACCAGACCAATCGATTTCCTCATTAATACCAGATGGGGACATTGAATTCAATTGGTATATCCATCTAGCCTCTCGTTTGAGAAGGTTTCTGGATATATCCCCGCCCCTTATGCCCATATTAATTTGTTCAAGCCCACAAATTCTTGTTCCTGCATAGGATCCACCATGAACATAATAGTAGTGTGCTGCCACTGAAGTGAGACTAGCCCCCTCCTCCAAATCTCTTCTAGCCAACCTAATATTGGAGAAATGTTTTTGTATCCTTGTTTTTAACATGTTTTTTGTTTGACCTACATAGATTTTATTGCAGGGACATGTGATAGCGTATACCACTCCTTTACTTTTACAGTTGATGTATTTCCAGATTTTATAGGCATTTTGCCTCTTGCTGTCCTGTATTTCCGTACAGGGGCGCATGTACTCACATATGTTGCAGTTACCACAAGGGTGGCTTCCCCTGAGTCTCCCCAATGTACGTTGATTTCCTGAAGATCTGTAATGGCTAGAACAAAGTTTATCCTTCAGGGTGGGGCATCTTCTTGCTGTTATAGAGGGGTGTGGGCTGATATGTTTTGCAATATCTGTATCTGAGCATAAGATGGGCCAAGTTCTATTCAAAATTTTATAAATGTCCTTCCACTGATTATTGAAGGTAGTACTAAGTCTTACCATTGGCATGGTCATTTGTTTCTTGGTATGTAACAGTGCCAGTCGTTCTGATGCTTTTGCTCTTTCGTAGGCCCTGGATATGATTTTTCTAGGGTAGCCTCTCTCTCGGAATCTTTCAGTCATTGTATGAGCCTGGTGTGAGCACTATTGTAATGTAATAATGCATTCACTGCTGTTTCTTTGCGAAAGAGATCCGTGCTTAAGTGTCCATCAGGAGATAGTCTAATTTTCAGATCCAGAAAGTCCACATCATTAGTGTATCTGTTGGAACTGTCAGACCATCCAATATTTTCAATAAATCGGTACTGTCCCTCAAGTAAGAGTCCAGACTGGTGACATGATGCTGTATTTCTGGCCAAGATAAGGATGTCTTCCAATAAAGCATTATAATAACTTGTAGGGTTTCCAATGTCTCGTCTTGATTCTCACTAAGTAGATCCATTAGATCTCCAAGCACCTGCCTATCCAAAGGCTCCAACTGCGCCATTGCTCCACCTCCTCCTTCAAAATATTTCTTAAAAAGTAGTTTCTTTTAGTTCGTTAGATCGTGTACCCTCTGCCGTTTCCCTTTGGGTGTCAAGAGATTTGGATTCAGCCTTCGCCTTATATCTCCTACCGCCCCTCCTGGTTCGTTTTCTAGATCGCTGTCTGAGGATAAAAAATCCTCACTGGTAGATCCCATTTCGCCAAGTGATCTTGGTTCTGATTGGCCACTAGGGTTTAAAGGTGGCCTAGAATTGGGGTTAGGTTGTCCATTAGGCCTGGGTCTATTGGGTTTGGGGAATCTCCTGTGTCTCCTCCTATTGCCTCTATGCTTCCATCTGTAGGCCGCTCCACTGTCAAAATCCTGTCTATCCCTTTCCAACTTTTTTTGTTTACCTTCCACAATGATTTTTTCAAAATTAGCCATGTCTTTTTTCAATTGTTCCATAAATGGTAGTAAAACGGTATCTCTATCAAAGGTCTTAAGTATTGATTCCAAATTTGTTAGTTCAATCTTTTTCTTAATCAAAAGGTCCTCATCATGTTTGATAAGCATATCTATGATGATGACCGAGCATTTGCCCAGGCCCTCCTCCCAGGTGGCTTTGAAATCATCTACTACCTCCCATGCAGGGAAAATTTGCACCCTTAAACCCCTCGGGTAGATTTGATCTTTTTTGTACTGTTTAAGACTGTGGATGTTCCACCACAGTTTCAAAATCATTCTGTTGACATCTTTATAAGACCTACACATTTGTTTGGCCTCCTCAGGGATACCGTTTTCATTACGTGGAACCTTGGTGGTGAATATCATTTCCAATCTCCTGTGCCAACCAGATTCTAGAGTGTCCATATAACCTTCCATATTGCAGGTGAATCCTGATATATGGACTGATCAATACGAGTTCAATAAATATTGATATCTAAACCTCAAATATAAGGGTTATATTCACAAGGTGCTGAACCAGAGAAGAGAAATAGTTAATCCATGTCTACTTGCATATCTGACTCCATTGCTAAGTATGCTGGAAAGATCCATATCAGTTTGAAGCATTGGAAGATATTTGGCAATAATTGCATTCACCTGTTTATATTCACTTGAGTACATGGTGACAAAGGTTGGTTTCCAGGGTTCAGGATTCTGTGGTACCCGAGGATTGACCAATTCGGTTCTGGACTTCTTGGCCACTCTATCCCTCCCCCTCTTAATACACCACTCTGGGTATCCCCTTGCTCTTAAACGGAAAGCAGCTGTGTTTAGCTCCTGTTCCATGTGGTTAACGTCGGAGCAATTGCGTTTCACCCTCGTGAACTCACCCACAGGAATACCACGAATTGTATGTATAGGGTGGCAGCTGTCTGCCCTTAAGACTGTGTTACCACTGGATGGTTTCCTGTAGGTGATAGTCAGGATGCTGCCCCGCTCAGTATCACCTCTTAATTCCAAATCCAAATAGCTGATGGAATCAGTACCCACCACATGTGTGAATTGGAGATTCAAATCGTTTAGATTGAAGTGCTCCATCAGGTCCCCAACTTGATCCACGTCACCCTTCCAAATAAGCAAGAGGTCGTCGATGTACCTCCCGTACCACACAACGTCCTCCATGCGACGGCAGGCACCCCCAAAGACGTAGCGCTCTTCCCACCATCCCATGTATAGGTTAGCTAGGGACGGGGAAAACTTAGCGCCCATGGAAGCGCCACGCCTCTGGAGGAAAAACCTGCCGTCAAACATGAAGTAATTGTGGGCCAGGAGGTACTCGACAGCCATGAGTATGAAAGTGCAGAGATCTGCAGAGTAATTGGAGTAACGGGTGAGGTGGAAATTAAGTGCCTGAAGGGCTGATGTGTGGGGAATACATGAGTACAACGACTTCACATCTATAGTAACCCACACATAGCCCCTCTTCCACTGGAAATTGTCCAGACTGGCCAAAAGGTGCTTGGTATCCTTAACGTACCCAGGCAGCCGTCGGACAAGAGGCTGCAAAAGGGAATCCACCCAGCAGCCCAAACGTTCGCCCAGGGACCCAATGCCTGCCACTATTGGTCTGCCCTCAGGAGGGTAGCCAGGTTTGTGGATCTTGGGTAAGTGGTGGAATATAGGAACCACAGGAAACTCCTCAATAAAGGTTGCTTTAATCTGATAAGTGCGGACCATTTCCTCTGTAGTGCATCTGACCCCTGCGACTGGGGGAAGGGGGCGGGGCGAGCACACTTCGGACTTCAGCTGTCGGGACTCGGAGATAGGTAATTTAGTATGTTTGCTTAGACATAGTAGAGGATGCTGTTGTCTCCCTCCCTGGAATTCGGAGTGGACTTCTTCAAGCTTGAAAAGGGCAGCTTCGTGCTTCAGTGGTTCCAGGAGGGAGATCGTAACCTGCTGCCGCTGGGAAGGAAGATCAAAGCTGCACGTGGTGTAGTATTTCTTCAACTTTACTTAGCTAGCTGCTGGATTGTCTGCAGGGAGGGAGAGTGTATGTATGTGTGAATGAATGCATGTATGTGTCAGTGTGTGTCTCAGACGTGTCTGTGTCAGTGTGTGTCTCAGAGTGTATATGTGTCAGTGTGTGTCTCAGAGTGTGTCTGTGTGTATGTGTCAGTGTGTGTCTCAGATTGTGTGTGTGTATGTGTCAGTGTGAGTGGCTCAGGGGGTGTGTCAGTATGTGTGTCTCAGTGTATGTGTTTGTGTGTATGGTTCAGTGTGTGTGGTTCAGTGTGTGTGTGTGTGTCAGTGGCTCTGTGTGAGTGGCTCAGAGTGTGTGTCAGTATGTGTGTCTCAGTGTGTATGTATCAGTGTGTGCCAGTGTGAGTGGCTCTGTGTGAGTGGCTCAGAGTGTGTGTCAGTATGTGTGTCTCAGAGTGTGCATGTGTCAGTGTGTGCCAGTGTGAGTGGCTCTGTGTGAGTGGCTCAGAGTGTGTGTCAGTATGTGTGTCTCAGAGTGTGTATGTGTCAGGGTGTGCCAGTGTGAGTGGCTCAGAGTGTGTGTCAGTATGTGTGTCTCAGAGTGTGTATGTGTCATTGTGTGTCAGTATGTGTGTCTCAGAGTGTGTATGTGTCAGTATGTGTGTCTCAGAGTGTGTATGTGTCAGTATGTGTGTCTCAGAGTGTGTGTGTGTATGTGTTTTTAAAGGAAACTTTAAAGTACTTCCGAAGTGAACATCAAAATCTATTTTTTACTCACCTGGGGCTTCTTCCAGCCCTGAAGAGCAGTCTCAGTCCCTCTCCACAGCCCCTGTCCTCCTAGGTGTCCCTGCTGGCTAGCCGTAAGGATCTTGACCTCCCGGCGGATCAGCTCTTCTACACCTGCGCGGACACTCGTGCCCTCATGTCCATGTCATCTGGCGCGTACTGCGCCCGTACAGTAGTTGTGCGCAGGCGCAGTATGCGTCGGATGATGTGGACGCAGAAGATCCGACCCGCCAGCAGGTCGGCATAATTGCGGATGGCCAACAGGGACACCTAGGAGGCCCGGGCTGTGGAGAGGGACTGTGACTGCTCTTCAGGGCTGGAAGAAGCCCCAGGTGAGTAAAAAATAGATTTTGATGTTCACCTCGGATGTCCTCTCACTGTAAAGAAAAAAATAAAATAAAAAGAGGTCAGTTACTTGCGGCTTTTTCCAACCTCTTAAGTCCTTCTTGGTCCTTGCTGTCACTCCGCACTGCACCGTTCAGCCGCTCTGGCCCGCACAGGGTCGATCCCGGCTATGGGTGCGCGATCAGGGAAGTGAGTTCCATGCACATGCGGTAGCCAGCGACTCGCCCAGCTTTCATAGAAGGACAGCGGAGAAACGTCACAGTGCTGAATGATGGTGAGGGACCAGGGACTGAAAGAAGCCCCAGGTAAGTAACTGGCCATTTTTTTTCCTCAGTAAAGTGTGGGAGGGGAGAGTCCCTAGGAGGTAGGCTTAATGGGGGGGGGGGTGGCTTGTCTAGGCTGCATGCGGGCTATATATAGGGTGGTGAAAAAGACCGGCCCTGCTACCTGTCACATGTGCAAGTTACCGGGCAGACGCTGGCCGGTCCCCAAGCACGTCTCGATTAATCCCAGTTGTGTGTGGCCCAATCCGACTTTCTTAAAGCTTGTGACGCCTGTATTTGCTGCTGTATGCTGTACGTTCTCATATGCAAATGCAAATGCAGCCGATACAGGCTTCAATAATAGCAGGAAAGAGGCGCACAGGTACAGACCAGCCAGCGTTTGCTTGTATACCCACACTCATGACAGGCAGTTGGGTTGGTCTTTCATGCACCACCCTGTACTTTCTAAAGACAGGTGAGGGGATTGTTGCCTAGGCCACAGTCAGGTTTAATAAGCAGCAGGTGTTACTAGCTCGCAGACAGACAATGATGAATTTATAGCACCCACTATTCCTGCTTATTAGGGGTTGGAGGGACGGAAATTCTTCGTGTCAAAAAGGGTGTGGCCTGTGCTGAGGGCGGAGCTTAGGGCGCCAAAACTTCTGTGCCTATAGGCTCCTGAACTGTAAATCCGGCCCTGCACTCCTCTAACAGAGAAGACAAGGGTGACCCTGAAGTTATAGCCAAGATGGCAGCCGCAATTTTTAAATTGAAATTGAACAAAAACTATTTGGTTCCGGCATCAAATGAAAGAGGAGAGCACAAGCTACAGACAGGTATGCATCTTTAAGTACTTTGCAGTACTGGTTGGAGTCTTAAAGGCATGCCCATGAGAGGTCCTCGGAGTCCCTTTAAAGTGAACCCAAGGGGGAAAATAAACGGATGAGATAAAAATGTTATTTATCCTTCTACTCATGAAAAGGACTTGTTTTAAGATATAACATGGTTTTATCTTATATTTAAATATTTACAAAGTAGAATGCATGTTTTGTTTTCTCTGCTCAGGGGCAGCCTATTAAGTGTACACAAATTAAAATATATGAACTATTGACCTTTTCTATCTCACCCTGCCCTCAGAAGTTGTATTCTGCCAGGAAAACTTGTATGGCTGTAATTTGCTTATCAGTGAGGTTCACTATATTAAAGGCCGGATTTATACTTTTTCCGCCACTAGGCCAAGTATGTTGGGGCTCCCCTTCCATGTATATCAGTCTCCTCATTCCATGTGCAGCCCCCTCTTCCACGTGTAATATCTATGTACTGGGGCCCCTCTCATTCATGTACAGCGTTGGACATCAGCTTCCCTTTTCATGTGTTGCTCCCAATTCACACCCTTCTCTTTCATATGTAGTAACCCCTATTTCCGGTCCAGGTGCCTCTTTGTGCTGCAATTGCCCACGGCCTGGGTTTTTGTAGACTTTCCCAAAAATTCACCCATGACTATATTCCCGACAAGGTGCCGACAAGACAGAAGCTGTCACTTCCATGCCTAGAAATTAACTCTTTCAGGCGGCAAAACAAGTAAAACAGCCGAGTTATTAATATGTTTTGCACTGTACATATACATGTTTATCTCATCATGTCACACCACCTCGCATACACTTAAATTATTTATTTTCTCTCACCCTGATTTACATTCTCTCAATTCTCATTCTGTTCCCGAGGCAAACCTTGGGTCAAAAGTCTAGTACTTAAAGAGAATCTGTATTGTTAAAATCGCACAAAAGTAAACATACCAGTGCGTTAGGGGACATCTCCTATTACCCTCTGTCACAATTTCGCTGCTCCCCGCCGCATTAAAAGTGGTTAAAAACAGTTTTAAAAAGTTTGTTTATAAACAAACAAAATGGCCACCAAAACAGGAAGTAGGTTGATGTACAGTATGTCGACACATAGAAAATACATCCATACACAAGCAGGCTGTATACAGCCTTCCTTTTTAATCTCAAGAGATCATTTGTGTGTTTCTTACCCCCTGCAGCTATCTTCCACTGAAGTGTCAGGCTGTTTCTTCCTGCAGAGTGCAGACAGCTCTGCCTGTATGTAATTCCTCAGTATGTGAAAGCCCAGCCAGCTCAGAGGAGGATTTATCCAGCTTGTAAAAGATAATAGAGCAGAGAGAAGCTGCACTAATCTAAATAAAACACAGGCAGTGTGCAGAGAGGGGCCTGGAGGGGGGAGATGCATCACAGAACCACAACACTGAAGAACTTGGCAGCCTTCCAGACACAGGCTGACAAGTCTGACAAGAGAGAGATAAGTTGATTTATTACAGAGATGGTGATAGTAGAACGTGCTGCAGTAAGCCAGAGCACATTAGAATAGCTTTTGGAACTTGTAGGATGGAAGAAAACCGGATGAAATTTTTGTTACGGAGTCTCTTTAAGAGGGAAGCCTCTGGTAGAAGCTTCTCATGTCATCCTTCGGTCCACTGTTGCTGAGCGTGACCCCCCCCCCCAAAGATTTCTGACAAGGGCTTGCCTGATTCCAAGTTCGCTACCGCAATCCTCTTCAAGCACGAGCATCGTTGGACCATCCCTGCACAGTAAGGGGAAGATGCTCATGCTAGATTTTTGATCGCAGTGTCCCCCTCGGGTTCACTGTAAATTTCTCACAGGTGGCAACATCTTTACTGCTGGCAAGGTGCACCACTGCAGAATGTTTAAATATTGTGTGTTCCAAAGTGAGCAGAAACAACACCTGGGGCTTGATTCACTAACCGGTGCTAACCTAGTTAGCACACCTAAAGGCTTTGAGCGTGCTAACTAGGGTGCTAAGTAGTTAGCACACACCAAGCTGAATCAGAAACTTTGTGCGCGCAAAGGCTGGTGCGCGCAAAACGTCGCATCAGGTGCGACAAAAACGGCGCATCCGATGCACCTATAATGCCACATTAGGCGCGCCCTAAATGTCGCACCCATGCGCCATTTAGGGCGCATCCAATGCGCCATTATAGGCGCATTGGGTGCGCCTCTTTTGTCGCACCCGATGCAACGTTTCGCGCGCACCTGCCTTGCGTGCGCAAAGTTTTGCATGCGGTAATTTGCGGGCGAGCACTAATTAGCGCGCACAAAGGATTTTTAGGCGTGATAATGGGCTTTTCACAAGCATGCAAACAGTTAGCACTGCTTTGTGAATCAAGCCCCTGGTCTCCCAGAGTCCTCTGGGGCAGAAGGCTGGATAAATGAATAGCCTAGCCTAAACACCACTTGGAGGGTGAAATTACACACCAATATATTCCAATATTTACATATACGTAGGAAGTGTTTCTGATGCTGAAACCAAGGTAATTAATGTAAAATTGGGTATACTGTTCAAATTATAACATATATATGTACGTATATGTCACTTTTATATGTCTCTTCAGAAATGTAATATACTGTACTGTAAACTGTTTCAAACCAAGTAGAAAATATACAATATTCAAAATCAGTTTATTCAATATTTTTTCCCTACCACAGCAATCAATGCATAATTAATTTTTCTCCCAAAAAAAAGACAAAAAAAAAAAAAAAACAGAATTAGGAAATAAAACCTTCATTAGCTCATGTCCTGCTGAGGTCTTTTGTGAACTTATGTTCGTATGTTTTTTTTATTTTTTGTTTTTTTAAACAATAATAGTCTACAATTAAAATCTTTGCCAGCTAATCTTCTAAAGCTGAAAAAGAAAACAAGTTTTTGTTAAAGGGGTGGTGACCAGATAAGAGTCATCAGAATTCTGCAAAGCACAAATTTCCTTATTAAAGAAATATATAAACCATTTCGGGAAGGAAGCCTTTTTTTCCCTATTCTCGCTGCTTAATAAACTGCAGTAGCGCTGTGTATTTTGTTAGCTAAATAATAATAATCTCGCTGGACTGTAGTTAGTGCCATGATGGACATGATAGGGCGGACTATATTAGAGGAACTAGATTACATAGAAGTATGTAAAATAGATGCAAATGAGCACAAGGCCACATTGTTTTTGAACAATTTACCCACGCAAGTTGAAACATAAATTAGGCTGTGCACATTATAACACACTTGACGTTCCCTAAAAATATAACTGTAGTTCATCAGTTAAAGAAGAGTTTCACGCTCCTGGAAAATTTCTCATGCACAACCTTGAATCACCTGATGAGGAACTTTCAGCACATCTAAACTAAGAAACAAGTTGTAAACTTATCTCAGAAGTTGGAAGCATCTGGATGGTTTTGAAGTCTACCAGATCCTCCTGCACTGCAACATTCCAGCGCACAGGGGCGTAACTATAGGGGCTGCAACCCCTCTCAGCCGCAGGGGGGGGGGCCTGGCGCCCCTCTGGGGCCCGCCAAGGTCTTTTTGGGGGGGGGGGGGCAGAAGCGCCGTGTGTGGGGGGAGCGCTGCCGCCTGATTGTGGGCCCCCTAGGTGTTGAGCCCGCAGCTCACCTTAGCCTGCAAGAGTCTTCCGAGAGACAGAGCAGGGCTACAGGAAGATGGCGTCCGAAGACCTGCACTGGAGACTATTTGTGTCTACAGTACAGGGCTTTGGGCGCCATCTTCCCGTAGCACTGCTCTCTGCCTGTCAGCACGGGAGATTTGCTGCAGGAGGATCATCGGGGTAGCTGCGCGGACAGAGGCCGGCCGGGAGAGGAGACTTCTGCCAGGTGAGTAAATAAATTTTTTTGCAGGTCACAGAAGCATTATTTTCTGGTGAAATGCTGCCCACTTTACAATTATTTTCTGGTGAAATGCTGCCCACTTTACGATTATTTTCTGGTGAAATGCTGCTAACTTTACGATTTTTTTTCTAGTGAAATGCTACCCACTTTACGATTAATTTCTGGTGGAACGCTGCTCCATTACAATTATTTTATGGTAAAATGCTGCCCCATTACAATTATTTGGCACCTATGGAGGGGGGGGGGGAGCATCGAAATTTTCGCAGGGGGGCCCAGTGATTTCTAGTTACGCCCCTGCCAGCACACCATTGTTGGTACTGTATTGATAAACATATCAGCTGTTCCTCCCTATTGGGGCTTTGATTGAACAAGAAAGCCTTGTTCAATGGAAACATTTATATTGTTGCAGTATAGGTCACATCAACTTTAAAGAGATACTGAAGTCTCTTTTTTTACCTTAATTTCTTATCCAGTCAGCATCAGCATTAAATCCTATTCAGATTTGTTGCATCCCTGCAGCAAAACGAGGGATTTATGGCTTAGAAATAGACCTTCAAAGTTCCACGACTTTGCAGGTCGCAGATTGTGCTGCCCTGGTGAGGCAGAGCTTTGCGCTGTAGCTCTGCCTCCTATCCAGTCAATCTCTGTGGATCTCCGGCTCTCCCCGCCCCTCTCAGTGAAAGAAGACAGAGAGGGGTGGGGAGGGACGAAGATTAACTGGAGAGGAGGCAGAGTTAGGGCACACAGCTCTGCCTCTTACAGAAAGAAGAAGGATGCATGCCCTTGAACTTTGCAGGGCTATTTCTAAGCCATAAACCACTCATTTTGCCGTGGGGATGCAGCAAATCTTCTTAGGATTTAATGCTGATGCTGACTGGATAATAAATTAAGGTAAAAATAGAGACTTCAATGTCTCTTTAAGTGCTTCTTATTTTCTGCGTTGGGTTATCGTCTGGGCATCGGGCCACTCACAACCCAAGTCAAAACAAGGGAGAGGGTGCGATTGAGCTGGCACTCAACCTCACTTGCTTAGGGGCCAGTAGGTGGAGGGTGTGGCCAGTGGGAGGAGCTTAATTTGTGGAGGAGCTGGATTGTACAATTATCAGATGCTCCATAGCTGGACTGGAATTGGAGGAGCCCTTCAGAGCAGCAGTAGTTTCGACTGAGCTATGTAGGTGTTTTTTTCTTAATGGTTTATTATCGAAAAGACTAGTGGAAAGACTGGGCATTTTGTAAAAAACATGAGAGGGTGACCAGAGGCTCTAGGTTTCCCAATGTTCTCGAGCGCTGAAGAGTTTCAGCAAATTAGGTCCCGGGTGCCCACAGAAGGTAAATAGTAAAAAAAAAAAAACAAGGGGGGTATGGGAGTTGAGAAAACTACCAATTTTGTTTCACTAGTTCACTGAATAACAGCCAGAAAGCCACTATGGTGATGGTAAGGGTAATGTACATGACTAAAATTAAAGAGGAACTTTAGCCTAAACAAACATACTGTCATTAAGTTACATTAGTTATGTTAGTTAAAATAGATAGGTAATATAATCTCTTACCCACCCTGTTTTAAAAGAACAGGCAAATGTTTGATTTCATGAGGGCAGCCATCTTTTCGGTTGAAAGGAGGCGACAGGGAGCATGAGACACAGTTCCAACTGTCCTGTGTCCTGATAACCCCTCCCAGTTGCTAGGCAACGTGGATAACAACATAGGAAGTCCCATCATGCTTTGCACAGCATCAGGGAAAAAAAGCCCGGGCAGTTTTCTTTGATGGGTGGAGCTTAGCTAAAAATGCAGCTAAAAACGATGCTTTGGTAAGAAAAACAAAGTCCTGATGCTGTGAAACTGTTAATGAAACACCAAGCCTTTTCAGTTCTGCTGAGTAGATTTTTAGTCTGGAGGTTCACTTTAAGGTGGCAATACATGAAATGATGACCTCCAGTCTGGCCATCAGATAGATCCCTTTCTGATCCTATCATAGATCCTTCCCTGGTACAATCTGATCAGAGAGGGAACTTTTACCTGCCCACACACTGTAGATTTTAAATAGATTGCAGCATGAAATCGATTGGAAAATGGTAATCTGCCAGACATCAATGCCAAAAAACAGGTAATGCATGGGGACCCTTAAAGTTCAGGCAACAAGTGTGGAAGATCTCACCGAGCATATCAGTCAGTGTTATGATTGGCTAATGCTGGGTACACACGGTACGATTTTGCGTGCGATTTTCTGACCCGTTTTTTTTGCACCATTCTGCACTCCATTCTGCTCTCGATTCTTGTATCTCCATTCATTTTTCTTATCTTTTTCCATTCACTGCTATGAGAAATAGAACGATAAAACGATCGGAAGCAATATCGGATATGACGGATTTTATCAATCGGATCCATCAATCGCACAGAAAATTGTACAGTGTGTATTAGGCATAAGATCCATATTTGCGGGATTGAAAAGGTTTGCTTCTTCAGTTCCCTAGCATGAGCGATTCACGAGAAAGAGACGTGAGACGCGAAACTAGATTGTTCAGCTTTAAATCCTCGCAGCCTGTTTAATAGACTCCCCCCCCTCCTTTTAACAAAGCTTAAGTTTTACTTTAAAGAATATCACATATAGGTCATTTCACTCCTAATGTTCTAATGAATTTGTATGCTATTATGGAAATGATATTTTACTTTAATTTACAAATGTTAATGCTGAGTTTTTATCACAGTATGGTGCAAAGAATTACATTAACAGTCAGTGTAAAACATTGAAATAGCCGTCCTGTGTAATCTCCTCATCTGGATTGAGTTACTTAGAGAAAAAGAGGCTCTTTTCAAACGGCCTCATTGTGTCTGAACCCTGCAAATGATCACGGTCACTTTTCATCTAATAATTCTCATTTCATCTACATGGTGCAATGGCGATGGAGGGACCATGTTAATGAGAGGCGTGTGGGTAGAAGGTATAGACTGCAATAAGAAGGAATACATGTAAATGTCGTAGATGGTTTAAAGTGAACCTGAGATTACATAAAATAAAAAATTCACACATACCTGGGGCTTCCTCCAGCCCCCTTAAAGAGAACCGGAGGCGGGGTTCTCACAACAAAATCCCCATACAGAGGCTGGCTCTGCCTATCGAGCCCAGCCTCTGTTGCTAATCAGATCCCCCCTATATCCCCCCTGCACTCAGCCAGATCCCATAAATCACAGCCGCGCTGTGCGGCTGTGTTTACCTTCCTAACGTTAGTCTCCGCGCTCCCCCCGCCTCCTGCAGAGCTCCGGTCCCCGCCCGCGTCCCTTCCCTCCAATCAGCATATACTGTATAGGCAGAGCCAGCCTCTGTATGGGGATTTTGTTGTGAGAACCCCGCCTTGGGTTCTCTTTAAAGAGGAGCTGTTAGCCATACTATCTCAGAAAAAAACCCACATATATAAGTAGATAAATACTTGCTCTACTTACATAACATATGTATTGCACTGTCCACATTTTGATTTTAATGATTTTTCTACAGTAAAAAAAGAGAAAATCCTTCTTAGCATTTCCCATTTCTTGTTGTAATTTCCTCCCTTACTCTCCTCTGCCTGATTGTGTAAGTATTGCCCGCCCTTTACTATAGAAAGTGCATTGTCTCAGCATGAGAAATATTGGCCAATTGGAGAGTAAGAGGTGTGGGAGAGGAAAACAGGGGGGAAGGAGGCTTCAGCCAATCAGGCTGCATTAATTAAGTCTGAGGGGAAAGTAGAGAAGCAAAAAAGGACAGCCCAGCATGCCCTGCAACTTCCTTTTTGTGTACCAAATTTTGTGTGTACCAACTAATAGTCAGGTAAACTAAGGAATGATCATTTATCAACAAGAAAACGTTTGGATTGCCTGGTTAGCATCCTTATAACTTTTTTTACCAGGTAAATATAAAGAATAGATTTTTGATTTTATGCCCAACAGTCACACTTTAAGCCTGATCTGTCCCTCGCTGCCCTCCTCCACCTTCTGGATCCTCTGTAAGGGCTCTGGTAAGTTCGTCCAGTCAGGGCCTATTGCGCATACGCAGCTTGGCCACGCCCCCGTCCTCTGACGCGCTCCCGTGGCTGGGAGCGTTCTGCGCCTGCCTGTATGTATACATTTTTTCTTTCTTGTCATCTCAAGTACACTTTAAAGCTGCTTCTCTGTCTATGCTGTCTCTGTGTTTTGTTTTTTTAATAGAATAATAAAACGCTAAATAAGGGATCATTCATAACAATAGGGAGAAATAGTTCACGAGATAAACAGACAAGCTGGACTGGATTGATGGAAAGGCCAAAAAGTCCTGGGACTTGGGTGAAAGGATGGTTGACTTCAACACCCTTCAGCACTGAACCGACGGGCAGGGTCAAAGGGAAGTCACTCACTTGTGCTTCACAGAACATTTCACATGACTCCATACTTCCTTCTTCCAAAGCCGAAAGGAGGAAGTATCAGAGTCACGAAAGACGCACCCTGAAGCTCTAATTAGTTACCTCCCCCTGACGCTGTCCACAGGTCCTGTGCTGAATGGTGCTGAAGTGTGAAGTTTGGGTGAAGGTTTTGAAGTAGAACACCAAAACTACTCATTGGCTTCTGCTAGATGGGTGGCTTTCATTCTACCATTAGTGACGATTTTGGCTTGTGTACATTCAATTTATAAAAAAAAAAAAAGTGAATTCCTTCCTTTATATAAAATCACAGTGCAAAACAAAAAAAGTGTTTATTGTAATATAAAATAATAACAATATTTCAAAATAGGACAGGAAAGCATAGAAGATCTGATACAAGTAACAGAATCTGTACATACAGTAAAAATAAAATACTTAAACCGTGTTTTAATTGCTAAAAATGCAATAATCTTTGTCATTGTACAATACTTAAACACATATCTGGAGAATTTAAACAGTTAATAATTGTAAAATAAGGTTTTAAAGGGGAACTGAAGAGAGAGGTATATGGAGGCTGTCATGTTTATTTCCTTTTAATCAATACCAGTTGCCTGGCAACCCTGCTGGTCTATTTCTCTGCAGTAGTATCTGATTAAAACCAGAAACAAGCATGCAGCTAGTCTTGTCAGATCAGACTTATAAGTCTGAACCACTGAAACACCTGATCTGCTGCATGCTTGTTCAGGGGCTATGGCTAATAGTATTAGAGGCAGAGGATCAGCAGGGCTGCCAGGCAACTGGTATTGTCTAAAAGGAAATAAACATGACAGCCTCCATATACCTCTCTCTTCAGTTCCCCTTTAACTATACATTTACTAAGGTGCAAACAGTAAGATTTTTTTTTGAATGTTCCCAAGATGTGGTTACTTGGGTGTTGAAACTTTACTAATTTTATGATTGGCTACCTAGAGGTTATTGTTGCAGAGAGAAAGACATCCACAGGTAAAAGGATAATGTCCTTAGGGCCCGTTCTCACTTGAGCGGGAATCGCGTGATTCCCGCTCAGGGAAAACCGATAGCGGTTTTGTAAAAAAAAACGCTACACATTGTAGCCATCTGTAGTGTTCCCTCTGCCGCGGTTGCAGTTAGCGATAACCGCAACCGCGCTGCAAAGCACGCTAATCGCAATCGCTCCAAAACCGCTGCAGTGTCCAGTGATTTTTCCGCGTGAATCGCGGGAAAATCACTACCACAAAACGCCGGCTTCGCGATTACAAGTGTGAACGGGCCCTTAAAGTGATTGGACCCGCAGGGGCTCAGGGCAGGACGAATGGAGCTCTCGTCATTGCCAATTAGCAGGCATAAGTTTGTAGCGCTCGCTATGCTACGCTGATAAGGCATGCTAACTCTGATAAGACATGTTAACTTTGATAAGGCACGCTATTTGTTATAGTGAATCAACCCCATTGATTTGCATATGTAGTACAGCTAAGAAATAGAACATAAGTAGCACATATATGAGTCTCATATTGTTTCCAAATTAGGAAGAGTTAAGAAATGTCAGATGTCATCTATGCAAAAGAGCTTCTCTGAGCTCTCTGACTAATTTAGTCAAAGAGCAATGCTATTTTCTGAAGCACTTACTGTATCTCAACCTGTTTCTCACGGTTTCTTGTTTGTGTAAGGGTCATTAACTCTTTTTCTATGCTACTAATGTTCTAGTGCACATGCAATTCATTATTTCTTTTGGGGGGGGGGGGGGGGTTCGGTTCAGTGTCACTTTAAGGTTAAAGTGGGGTTTAACGAAGTGTCCTCAGTAAACTCTCCATTTTTCAATAGGTTAAACTAGTATCAAGTTTGTTTTAAAATCCAGCTTTACTAAAACATCTCCGTGTTGGGCAAATACTATGGCTCCTTGTACACTATGTACGTTGTCTTGTGATAGAATCACAATACAACACTGTTGAAAGATCGAACGTTATACATGTAATACTACATGTAACAATGCATACAGGGAAGCATACAGTACCACTGAAATTATGCTTCATTGCCACTGTAAACATGTACGTTCCCCTGTGAACACCCTAAACTCACTGCATGCAGCTCATTGCCGCACTGCAACGCAAATAATGTGCTAGCCCCTTATGAATATCATTGCATCACGCAGCAGACATTGCTCCCGATCCAATTCACGCTTTCTCCTAGGAGATAATTTTTTATCTTCTGTTTGCCTAGCAACTGGGAGGGGTGATCAGCACACAGGCTAGTTTGAACTGTGTCTCATGCTCTCTGTCACCTCCTTTCAACCAAAAAGATGGCTGCCCTTATGATATTACAAACCTTTGCCTGTTCTTTTAAAACAGGGTGGGTAAGAGATTATATTACCTATCTATTTTAATTAACATAACTAGTATAACTTAACGACAGTATGTTTGTTTAGGCTGAAGTTCCTCTTAAAGCGGTATTGTCACCATAAACATAAAATTTTAACAGCAACTGGTCTGAGTGTATGAAGTGATAAAGATGCTAATTCTGCATTCAAAATTTAAAACATTTTCTGCTGTTATGGTTTGGAGTTATCACATACTTTAGGAGCACTGGCCCTAGTGCCAAACAGTGCCAAACAGTTGAATGCTGGGATTTCTTTTTATCTATAATATATTCCTCCTCTTCCATTTATTTCCCTGCCTAGCTGCTTATCAGAAACACCCTCTGATCACTTGTGTTTACAAGCAAGGCTGAGGTGACTCAGCGATTGGAGGATAAGACAGTGAAGTTCCTAGTATACACCTCAGTGGGAGTGTCTGAAGTTTCTGGGAGGAGGGCAGCTAATAAATACACAATTAGCAAGAGAAGGGAGGGGGGAAACAAGAGTCAGGGAGGATATGATGTCAGCATTAGCTTGGCAAGATGGCCGCTGCCTAGAATAGGATTTTCTGCTTTTCCTTTATAAAATTCACAGGAATCATTACGTGGATAGCACAATACATCTGTTATGTACCATATTTTTTGGAATAGAAGACGCTCTGGAATATAAGATGCACCTAGGTTTAGAGGGCAAAAATCAGGGGAAAAAAATGTATACATTACATACTAAACCCGTGCATCCATGTTCCAGGAGCGTCTTGTACATGTTCTCCCCCATTATCCTCCTGTGTCCACTATGTGTCCCTTTCTGTCCTCCTGTGTGTGTCATCCCTTCTTGCCACCCTGTGTGGTTCTCCTGCCCCATGTGTCCCCTCCTGTCCTGTGTGTGTGTCCTCCAGCCCCCTTGTGTGGTCCTCCAGTCCCCTTGTGTCCACTCCTCTACCCCTGTGTGTGTGTGTGTGTCTGTTTCCCCTCCTGCCCCCCCCCCCCCCTTGTGTGTATTTCTGTGTCCCCTTCACCTCCACTGTGTGGTGCTCCAGTCCCTGTGTCCCCTCCTGTTCTCCTGTGTGTGTACGCCCCCTCATGTGCATGTTCATGTCTCCTGTGTATGTCCATGTGGGTGCCTCACCCCTGGTCCTCCACTCCAGTCCCCATCCTGTCCTCTGTCCATGCCCCCCCCCCCCCATGTCTCCGCTCCCCCTTGGCAACAATGATGGCAGAGCAACTCACCTTCCTATGGATTCCAGCACTGTGTGGTTTGCTGTGTGGTCCTCCACCCCCAGCATGTCAGCCCTACACCTGTAAAAGAAACATTAGTGGCAGAAAAGTTCACCTACTCAGTGGCGGCGATCTGTGGAAATCTCGCGTCCCGGGCGGCTTCCCCTGGTGACAGCTCCTGTTAATGATTCATTGAGTCATGGGAAATGACTCATTGAATTATTAACAGGCTCCTGTTAATGATTCAATGAGTATTTTCCCATGACTCAATGAGTCATTAACAGGAGCCGTCACTAGGGGAAGCCACGCGGCTCCCCTTAGTGACGGCTCCTGTTCATGATTCAATGAGTCATTCCCCATGACTCAATGAGTCATTAACAGGAGCCGTCACTAGGGGAAGCCGCCCGGAACGCGAGATGTCCGCAGATCGCCGCCGCTGAGTAGGTGAGCTTCTCTGCCACTAACTTTTCTTTTACAGGTGTAGTGCTGACATGCTGGGGGTGGAGGGCCACACAGCGCTGGAATCCATAGGAAGGTGAGTTGCTCTGCTGTCATTGTTGCCATGGGGGAGCGGAGACGTGCAGGGGGACAGGCGGACCACACAGGGGGACAAGGCAGGGAGTCCCTGACAATGCGGCGGATCAGCGGTTCGTATCAGCGGGCGTTTCTGAAGTCGGGGATTCCCTGCCTTTGGAATATAAGACGCAGGAACTTTTTCTCCCTATTTTTGAGGGAGAAAAAGAGCGTCTTATATTCCGAAAAATACGGTAAGTAGAAGTAGTATTTATCTACTTATATATGTATTTTTTATTTCTAGGTTAGCATGGGTGTCGCTTGTTCTTAAAGGACTTCCGAGGCCAAAATTAATAAAATCACACTATACCTTTTTTTTTGCAGAATCCACGGAGGACGTCCTGCCTGTCCTCCGCTCCGTTCCGCCATCAATGCAGGTCTTATCATTCCCCTACGGCTCGGCCCGACCCCACCGAACGGGTCGCATGGATGCCACCTCTAATATGGCCGCCGCCTTGCTCCACGGCTGCGCAGTACGCTTTGTCGCTAGCGCGACTGCGCAGCCTGTGTGCGCCCGCCCGACGTACGCTTGGGGAGCATGCCGGGACCTAGTACGCGGCGGGAGGCGGGCAATAGGCTGCGCAGTCGCGCTAGCGACAAAGCGTACTGCGCAGCCGCGGAGCAAGGCGGCGGCCATATTAGAGGTGGCATCCATGCGACCCGTTCGGTGGGGTCGGGCCGAGCCGTAGGGGAATGATAAGACCTGCATTGATGGCGGAACGGAGCGGAGGACGGGCAGGACGTCCTCTGTGGATTCTGCAAAAAAAAAGGTATAGTGTGATTTTATTAATTTTGGCCTCGGAAGTCCTTTAAAGTCCAAAGAGATGGGCTCATTGATGCAACAGATGAAGATAAAAGAGGGTGCTATTGAATCCTACTCTTTTATTTTGTACCGCTCTGTCTCTAGTTTAACCAGATTAAACCGATGACAGGGGTACTTTACTGTTCCTCACATATTGCCATGGATTAAACGCTGTGTCTGCCTCCAGTGAAACACATATAAATAACCCTAAATTATGATGTACTTAATCAAGTTAGCATACCTCATCACGTATGGTTCCAGGTTGCCTTCTGCTAATGCTTAATGCACATCTGTTAAACTCAACCCTCTCTTCATTGATATTCAAAGGGAAGATATAAACACTGTGTTCTGAATATCTTCCGTAATTGCGGATGTGTGGTCTGACGCAAATGGCTAAATTTTTTTTAGATGTCGGTTAACGGTAAACTCTAGCAGTTTATAAAAGATAATAAAATACAGCCGCGCACAATAGCTATTAAAATATATTCTTCTTATAAATTAAATCTGTGTTTTTGTAAAAAAGAAATAATAAAAAAAAAAAGATTTGAAGCGTAGGACTTTCTAGATAGGTACAGCAGATGCAGTCAGTGTGGAGATAAGTGAAGTTATTGGGACATATGTGTGATTATTCCAACTGGGAACGTGGGCTCGGATGCCGAAGCAGTCACCAGATATTTCATTTATTAGCTAAATCAAAATGCAGTGACCTACTTGAAAATTAACTTCTTTTATATGCATTTTTTTTTGCACTCCAGCCATATAGACTTAAACAGGTAATAAAAGATTTCTCAACTCAGCCTGTAGAATTAACGTCCTGCTAGTTAAAAAAAATTAAAGATAATACCTCCATAGTTATGCTATCCCATCCTTTAAAGTGGACCTGAACTCTTGCACAGGAAAGAAGGAAAACAAAGACATGCACCCTGTATGTATTTAGGGCATGATTCACTAACCTGCACCAGAGACGGGACAAGGTCCTCCAGCACCCAAGGCTGAGACACCAAAGAGCGCCCCCCTATCCCTCCCACCCTAGCCGTCACACACTGATTACTATTAGACTAAGAGCCACCCCAGGGCCCCCAACCTCCCCAACACCTTAATCTCTAGTTCCCTGTCTTGCAGTCACTGCCGTGTATCCCCTTTTCTTATTTCTCTCTGCTTCAAACACAGTAGGGGAATAATAGTTGAGTGAATTGGGCGCCCCCTAATACACTGCGCCCTGAGTCTGGAGCCTCTCTTGCCTCTGCCTCAGCCCGGCCCTGACCGGCGCTAAGCCTGATCACTAAGTGGGCGCAAACTACGGCACTAAGTAGTTTGCGCCCACACATCAGTCTTAGTACCGCTCACTGCGCGCGCATCGTGGGTGCGCCTATATTAGTGAGCGGTGCGACGATAATGTCGCACCCGCTGCCCCTTGATAGCGGCGCATCGGGTGCCCCTGAAGTGGTGCATTAATGCGCTGCTTCGGGGGCACCCAATGTGCTGTTATCATCGTACCAGGTGCGATGTTTAAGGGGCAGCAGGTACGACAGTATAGTCGCACCGCGCACTAATATAGGCGCACCTGCGCTGTGCGCGCAGTGAGCGGGGCTGCGTGTAAAGTAGCTTTGCTTGCACTATGGGCCAAAAATGGCTTTTCAATGGCTAACACTTATCGCCAGTTAGTGAATCAAGCCCTTAGAGGGTTTAGCCTGCGGTTCACATCTGCGTTTTTTTGCGGAACCGGCCGTACGGATCCGGCCATCTGGATCTGGGAAAACGGTCCGTTTTTACAGCCAGTGTTCCATAGGTTCCTATTCTGCAGCAAAACCTTCCGTTTCGCTGAGTGAAAAAGTCCGGAAAATTGGGTCCTGCTGCATTTTTTTGTCCGTTCAGCGCCACTCCTGCTACTTCTGAAATTCTGTTTGTCCCCATGTTTATTGCCTGATGAAGCGGGCGTGGCCTGCAAAACGCGTTGCACTTTTGGGGTACTATATAATAAATGTGATTACTATTATACAGACAGTCTTTCTAGTCTGCTTTATGGAGGTAATTCCACCGCTTCCTCCAAGAAAATTTTAACGGTTTTATCTACCTTTACCCTGCTGGCGCCTCTGTTCCCAGGTTGCTGTGCTTTCAAATGAGATTATCTGATATCTCTGCCATGGCAGTCATGTGATATGGGAAAGATCAATTTACAGCTTGTGATGAGACACAAATTGGGGAGAAGGGGGAATGAAAGAGGCTAAACTCTCTAAATACATACAGGGTGCATTTCTTTCTGTTTTTCTTCTGTCCTGTGCAAGAGTTCAGGTTCACTTTAAATGCTGGGCAGCAATACTTTCATGTCTATAAAGCCAGGAGTTTCACTTTAAAAATGGATCTGCTTCATTTTACAGAGAAAGGCATCCTGTGAACAGGAAGAACAGAAACACAAACAGATCTGTATGGAGCCTACGCTTCACGATGGGGGAACCTTTTTGCCGTGTCTGAAAATGTTTATGGTAAATCACGACTTGTTTCTCTGTTCATCTGAGACACACAAGACAACAGGGCACATTCTTGAATAATCTGTAGTACTCTTCTTGTATCTGTGAAGGTAAAAACAACATTTCATTAAGTATATAGGGCAGCTTACTGAGAAACAGTGTTATGGATAAAATAGCACAAAATAAGGATAGTACACATGCTGACGGGCAAGGAGAAAGAGTTGTGTGCATGATACAGAACAGGTTTTTATTTTTATAGAACAATGATACATCCTAATCATTCCACATGTAGACTATTCTGTTTGGGAACAACTGAATGAATATCAATGATGGCAAAATTTAGCACTCTCCCATAATCCCTTGGGCCTTGAAAGCAGCCAAACGGCAGTCAGGGATGAGGATCCATGTTTTTGTTGGCAGATGTCCTATTGGATGCCTGTGAGCACCTGACATATGGCCCTATCAACACCAGTGTGTGAGGGGAATCGCTGTTGCTGAGGTAACAAATACATCTGCTGTATTGATAGGCAGGCTTTGAGTGAGTATTTCAGCAGGTAGGAGGAGCCTTCTACAAATCATGCCTAGCCTGCACTGCTGCACTATCTGTAGAACTGCTATTAAGCACTTCTTAATCTGCAGCAGTTTAGGGATGGATTTGCACTCTTCATAACTGTAGTGCAATTCTTGAAATTCACACTAAATTGCCTCTATTAAAGGGGTTCTGTGGGGGTTTCTAAAGAGAAAAACTGCCACTTACCTTGGGCTTCTATGAGCCCCATGCAGCGGTAATGTCCCACGACATCCTGCTCCCATCCGCCGTTCCCCGCAGCCGGCACCGGGCTATTATTCGTCTGACATAAAGATGAAAAATGCGCGTTGCCGTGCCTCCGCTCGCGTCATCTGAGGCTTACTGCGCAGGCGCAGTACAACGGAGCCTTGTACTGCGCTTGCGCAGTAAGCTTCCGATGACGCAGGCGGAAGCGAGCGGGTGCGCGGCCACTCTAGCGCAGCCGCAGTTGGATCCCATGCCGCTTAGACCGGGGCTGGCGGCGGAGAACGGCAGATGGGAGGAGGACGGCGTGGGACATTACCGCTGCACCGGGCTGATAGAAGCCCAAGGTAAGTGTCCGTTTTTCTCTTCCACAACCCCCCACAGAACCCCTTTAAGTAGGATTTAAGAGGTTTCTTATCATGCAGAACAATCCCCCTGCTGGTTAGAACTTTTTAAGAAGAAAAAACTGTCGGTAAGGGCTTGTTCACACTACAAGAGCTTTTTGAGCGCTAGTGATTTTGAAAAGCTCTTGTTGATGCAAGGCTATGGGTGATTTTTAGAAAATCACATTGCTCCAATGACAACACTCACATAGGATAACATTAGCAAGAGTTTGTCAAGTCACAAAGCGCTTAGAAAAGCTCTTGTAGTGTGAACAAGCTCTAACGCTTTGATAAATCTGGCTCAGCAATTCCCACCACCCCTAGTGCATTGTTCTCTCCTGTCTCAAGCATGTACCACGGCTGCGATACATTATAGCAGTGCTGGGCCGAAATTACGCATTAGCGTAATTACGCATCGTAATTCACTACAAATGCACCGTAAGCGTTACGTGTAAGGTTACGGTATTACGCGTAATTAATTACGCGTAGCCCGTAGGGTTACGTTTTACGCGTAACAAATTACGCGTAAGACAGTAAACTCCCATTGAAATTACACAGTCTGCCGTAATCGCGTAATATTACGCTCCCGTATAATATAAAAAAGCCGCCGACTTTAAGGGTTAATAGCAAAGCCCCCTTAAGTGCTAAGAGCCTCAAATTTGGAGAATATATTAAGGAGATCAGAAGGAATAAGAGGAAAAATTTTTTTTTCAAAAAGACCTTATAGTTTTTGAGAAAATCGATGTTAAAGTTTCAAAGGAAAAATATATACATTTAAAAACCCGCCGACTTTAACGGTTAATAGCAAAGCCTGCTTAAAATTTAGGAACACCAAATTCACAGGGTATATTAAGGGGATCAGTGGGAATAAGAGGAAAAAATTTTTTTTCAAAAAGACCTTATAGTTTTTGAGAAAATCGATTTTTAAGTTTCAAGGGCGAAAATGTCTTTTAAATGCGGAAAATGTCAGTTTTTTTTGCACAGGTAACAATAGTGTTTTATTTTCATAGATTCCCCCAAGTGGGAAGAGTTTTACTTACTTCGTTCTGAGTGTGGGAAATATAAAAAAAAAACGACGTGGGGTCCCCCCTCCCAGACCTCTTTAACCCCTTGTCCCCCATGCAGACTGGGATAGCCAGAATGCGGAGCACCGGCCGCGTGGGGCTCCGCACCCTGACTATACCAGCCTGCATGGTCCATGGATTGGGGGGTCTCGGAAGGGGAGGGGCAGCCAAGCTTTCCCCTCCCCCTCCGAGCCCTTGTCCAATCCAAGGACAAGGGGCTCTTCTCCACCTCCGATGGGCGGTGGAGGTGGAGGCCGCGATTTCCTGGGGAGGGGTTCATGGTGGCATCTGGGAGTCCCCTTTAAAAAGGGGTCCCCCAGATGCCCACCCCCCTCCCAGGAGAAATGAGTATAGAGGTACTTGTAGTACCCCTTACCCATTTCCTTTAAGAGTTAAAAGTAAATAAACACACAAACACATAGAAAAAGTATTTTAATTGAACAAAAAACATAACCACGAAAAAAGTCCTTTAATATTCTTAATTAACCATTAATACTTACCTGTCCCTTTAAAAGCCAGTTCCCACGCAATATCCTCGGAAATATACTAATCAGTTACAATGTAACAAAGTTATTACAATGTAACAACTTTGTTACATTGTAACTACGCCGCCGCCGCCGCCACCGCGTCTGTGCTGCAGGACCCGACAGAGCTCTGAGCTATAGCTCAGAGCTCTCTAAGCATCTTTGTATTTGGGCTCCAAGGAGCCCCATTGGTCCTTAGCAGACCAATGGGGTTCCTTCTGATTTGAAGGAACCCCATTGGTCTGCTAAGGACCAATGGGGCTCCTTGGAGCCCAAATACAAAGATGCTTTCGAGAGCTCTGAGCTAATATAGCTCAGAGCTCTGTCGGGTGAAGGGACGCTAAGTCCCCGCCGGCTCCGCTGCCCTCCCCGCCTCTCCCACATGTCACCTATATACATGCTGGCACCCATGGGTGCCAGCATGTATATGAGTGACAGGTGTGGGCGGAGTGGACGGCGGGAGCCGGCGGGGACTAGCGTGTATGCGGCGGCCGGCGGGTGAGCGGCGAGTGACGTCGGGTGCGGTGGTGTTACAAAGTAACAAAGTTGTTACATTGTAATAACTTTGTTACATTGTAACTGATTAGTATATTTCCGAGGATATTGCGTGGGAACTGGCTTTTAAAGGGACAGGTAAGTATTAATGGTTAATTAAGAATATTAAAGGACTTTTTTCGTGGTTATGTTTTTTGTTCAATTAAAATACTTTTTCTATGTGTTTGTGTGTTTATTTACTTTTAACTTTTAAAGGAAATGGGTAAGGGGTACTACAAGTACCTCTATACTCATTTCTCCTGGGAGGGGGGTGGGCATCTGGGGGACCCCTTTTTAAAGGGGACTCCCAGATGCCACCATGAACCCCTCCCCAGGAAATCGCGGCCTCCACCTCCACCGCCCATCGGAGGTGGAGAAGAGCCCCTTGTCCTTGGATTGGACAAGGGCTCGGAGGGGGAGGGGAAAGCTTGGCTGCCCCTCCCCTTCCGAGATCCCCCAATCCATGGACCATGCGGGCTGGTATAGTCAGGGTGCGGAGCCCCACGCGGCCGGTGCTCCGCATTCTGGCTATCCCAGTCTGCATGGGGGACAAGGGGTTAAAGAGGTCTGGGAGGGGGGACCCCACGTCGTTTTTTTTTTTATATTTCCCACACTCAGAACGAAGTAAGTAAAACTCTTCCCACTTGGGGGAATCTATGAAAATAAAACACTATTGTTACCTGTGCAAAAAAAACTGACATTTTCCGCATTTAAAAGACATTTTCGCCCTTGAAACTTAAAAATCGATTTTCTCAAAAACTATAAGGTCTTTTTGAAAAAAAATTTTTTCCTCTTATTCCCACTGATCCCCTTAATATACCCTGTGAATTTGGTGTTCCTAAATTTTAAGCAGGCTTTGCTATTAACCGTTAAAGTCGGCGGGTTTTTAAATGTATATATTTTTCCTTTGAAACTTTAACATCGATTTTCTCAAAAACTATAAGGTCTTTTTGAAAAAAAAATTTTTCCTCTTATTCCTTCTGATCTCCTTAATATATTCTCCAAATTTGAGGCTCTTAGCACTTAAGGGGGCTTTGCTATTAACCCTTAAAGTCGGCGGCTACCTAACATTGATCCATGCGTCAACTTTTCCGCTTGGCAGCATGACCTTACGCATTAATTGCTAGTACGATTTTACGCGTAAGCCTATAACGTAATAACCAGAATTACGGTATACTTACGCGTAATTGCGTAAGTGCTATGCGTAATTATAGACATGTACCGAAATTGAATGTCTATGCCGTAAGCGTAATTTCGTAATGCGTAATAGCGTAAAATTACGCGTAATGATCCGTAAGCGTAGCTTTCTCCATTACGACCAGCACTGCATTATAGCAGGGATGGTCAGAAATGCCCATTTCTGATTCTGCTAAAATTCCGATTTTAGCCAATGCCTATTTCCGATGTTCTATTCTTACGATTTCCGAGGAGTATTGCAGAAAAAAAAAACACGGAAATCAGATAAATGGAATCTTGTGATTGGTCTAAAATTACCACAGTAACCCTTGATTGGTCCAATGCTTCTCAGTTCTGTGATTGGTCTTTCATAGTTCCAATCGGAAATGCCAATTTTTTATCGTAAATTAGTAAATTTTAATTCTGCAGAATTGGAATGAGCATCCCGAGATTTTAGTTTGTTTCATTATTATTATTTTTTTTTCTGATTTAACCACTTCGCATCCAGACCTTTTTTCTCCTTATGGACCAGAGCAGTTTTGACAGTTTAGCTATGTCCTTATTTAATCAGAAATAACTTTATCCCTACTTATGACACAGAAATGAAATATATATATTGTTTTTTTCAAGACAAACTAGGCTTTCATTGTATGCCATTTTTTCCCTCGATCGAACTATTTTGTTTTCTATGAATTTTAAAGGAAAAACAAGGAAAAAAAATAGAAAAAACACATTATTTCTCAGTTTTACCAATTCTAATTTAAAAATAAAAAGTGCTACTATAGATAAAAAACACAAATTTTGTTTGGCTATTCTTACCGCTTATTGCAAAACTTACATTATGTTTCTGTTACAATTTATGATGAAGATATTTGATTCTGAAATAATGCTACATAGGGCTTGATTCACAAAGCGGTGCTAACAGTTAGCACGCTGGTGAAAAGCCCTTTATCACACCTAAACTCAGTTTAGGCATGATAAGTTTAGGTGTGATAAGTTTAGGTGTGATAAGTTTAGGCATGCTAAGTTTAAGCACCAATTGCGTTAGCACCGCAGTGCACAGCTGATCAAAAGTTTTGCGCTAGCAAAGTCTGGTGCACTTCGCATAGAGTTTAATGGCGCTGCTTTGTGTGCGGGACTTTGCACGCTATCTACACTTATCTAAACTTAGCATACCTAAACTTATCACACCTAAACTTATCACGCCTAAACTGACTTTTCACCAGTGTGGTGCAAAGGTTATCACGCCTAAAGGCTTTTAGGCGTGATAACTGAGTTATCACCGCTTTGTGAATCAGGCCCTTAGTGTATTTTTCACTATGAACTGAGAAAATAAAAGTATTTGTAATGGTAAAAATTAATCTCATTAGCTCAGGAAACATATATTCCCGTTCACCAATTAGTGCTACATCAGATAATGGCAGAAATGTGCACAGGAGCAAGCCCAATCCTGCACAGAACTGCTTCTGCTACAAGACGTATTTCTACTGACTCGTGGCTTAGACAAAGTCACAGAGGACGTAGATCTACTGTAGTGGTGGATAAAGTGGTTAATATATGTATTTTTGGGCTTTGTTTTTTGGTTGAGTTATGATTTGCAAACATTCATTGCTACATAGTGGCCAGGCGGTTTGAAAAAGTTGGCAAATTCACTTATTCCGAATTATATTGTTTTTCACTGAAGTGCAGATTTCTGTTGGACGCATCGTGAGTGATTTATGGCAGCGCCATCCACTAAGGTGCTTTGTGCACATGCCTCGCGATTTATGCAGCACATAACATATGGTGCTCTACTTTATGGACTGTGGAGTGCACATGTTTCACATGTTTACATGTAAGCAAGCTGAAATGATGTTCCCTATTAATCTCTGCAATGTCAGAAGGGAGTGCCTTTTTTTCTCAACAACAGTGGAGCTTTGCTGGTATTCCTTTCTAGTAGCGTTGAATCATTATATAGGATCTATGCATTCTGTGGGAGGCATGGTGGTTAGCTTAGCTGGTCATGGTAAGGGGAGGCTTATACAGTTACATATTACTTTTCCTCTCTCCTTTCTTGTTGTAACGACATAGACATTTTGAACAGGCTCTTGCTCCTCAAAATTAGGATAAAAATACTTAGCAAATTAGAAGCCTTGTCCACCTCCCTTTTTTCCTGGTTTTTAAAGGTCAATGTACCCAGGTACCTAAAATTCCTAACGACAGATAAGGATTCAAAATTAAACCGACAGTACACAATTAAAAAGTATATAAAATAAAAGAATGGAGTGGGGTTCCCCTTAATTTATGAAACCCCCTCCATTCCCCCATTTATTGAAATTCTAGGCTTAGCCTTTAGGTTTACCGTTAGAAACCAAGATGGTGGCGCCCTAAACAAGGCACTATAGGTGAAGGCTCAAACCAGGAATTAAAACTGTATTAAAATGTTACAACTATAATACTTTACATATCTAAAGGAGGCTAGTGACCTCTTGTGATTTATAATGTGGCTGCTTTGCGAACTGTTGCAATCAGAAGGAAAGCTACAATTTCCTTCTCTGGCCGCTATTTTGGCAGTGGCCATATTGTAGGGATACATCACATAAAGGCGCCTGGAAAGTTGGGCGCCTAGTAAGGCCCATTAGTAAAATTTCGGTATTAAATACTTCCTGATGCCTACCTCTTAAACCTACCCCCACACAAACTAGCTAATGCTTAACCCTTAATCTCCCCCTTAAAAAAATCTACCTGCCTAACCCTTAAACCCCCCACGCCCGCAAACTACCTACCTAACATCCAGCCCTTAAAGAGAGCCCGAGGTGGGCACATAAAAAAAAACTATGCTACCTGATCCGGGTGGCGGGGGGAGGGGGGGGTTGGGGTTTTGGGGAGGGTTGTGCAAAGGGCGGGGGGGTTTTAGGGATGGGGCAGGGCGGATCAGGTAGCTGCCATCTCCAACGATTTCCAACACTCCATTGGCCCACATGCAGTCACTTTCGTGACCTCTGGGGTCACGACACTGAAAGGAAAGCTTCTCTCTCAGCATGCAGGGAGGTGGGGGAGTGGCAGGGGGCACAGCCAAGGAGAGACAGCTGCCCAATGCCCAATGGCAGCTGTAGAAAGCCTGCAAGAACTCCCCAGTGGGCGTTTTAAGCACGGAATTCCTCTCCTCCTTTTCCCTCGAGTTAATTATTGTCGCCAATTTTGGGTGATGATAGGTGCGGTGATGGGGGGAGAGAGCGGTATGGGGGGGACAGAGGCATGTCATTAGGCATGGAACAGGCCTCTGTGTCCCATCTGCCCCCCTGCCGCACTGCCTTGGGTTCTCTTTAACCTCCTTAGCGGTATTCCCAACACTGTGTCGGGTTCTCTTTAACCTCCTTAGCGGTATGCCCAACACTGTGTCGGGCATACCGCTTGCTGGCCTCAGGATTCTCCCATGCATTATTAATGTGATCCAATGGCTGCAAAACCGTTAGCAACACTAGGCTATCTAGTACAAGTGTCCGGCACCCCCCGATTGCCTACGGTCCATTCGATCCTCCCGCTAATACGTTACCCAGCCTGGATCCAGCGATTGGCACAGCTTCCCCGCACAGCTCCGGTCTCTCCATGGGGAGGATTGGGTTTGCGCATGACGTCATGTGCGATCCTTCCAGGGGCGTAGCAATAGGGGGTGCAGAGGTAGCGACTGCATCGGGGCCCTTGGGCCAGAGGGGCCCCGAAGGGTCCACCCTCTATCACAGTATTAGCTCTCTGTTGGTCCTGTGCTGGTAATAATCACTTCTATAGATGCTTTGAATAGTAGTAATCCTTAACACACTGTTCCCCATACCCTTCTTGCACCTCTGACACTGGGGTTGTCCTTGGTAGGTTTTGGTGCGCCGTATCAATTGTTATGTATAGAGTGCTTGGGGGGGCCCCATGTGAGACTTGCATCGGGGGCCCACAGCTCTTTAGCTACGCCACTGGATCCTTCCCATAGTGAAGACCGGAGCTGTGTGGGTAGGCTGCACCAATTGCTGGATCCAGGCTGGGTAATGTATAAATGGGGGGATCGGGGGGTGCCGGGCACCTGCACTAGCTAGCATAGTGCTAGCTAAAGGTTTTGCAGCCATTGGATCACATTTATTAACCCTGGGGACACAAACGAGCAAAACCTCCTGCGTAACGCTCAGAAGGTTTAACTCCCCCACCGCACAAACTACCTACCTGATGCCTAACCCTTAATCCTCCCCCTCCCCTGCAAACACTACCTGGCTAATCCTTAAAAAACACCCACATACTAACTACCTAAACCTACCCCCTACCACTTCCAAGTAAAAAATTTAAATGTTTTGGAGCTGCCATAGGCACCTAAAAATATCTGTATTTGCGCGCCCGTGGTGCCCACCCACCACCTGCTATGTACTGAGCACCCAAATTTCCGCTCCAGCGCTCAAACACTGATATTTTACATTCTCCCCCTATGGTGGCCCCCAGTTAATCCACTTGCCGCATACACCCTTATTTACTGCTTTAATATAAGACTTTCTGCTTTTATACAACCCTGACCCCGGGGGTGGTTATTCAGGGTAAACAAACATCTCGTATCCCCATAATGAAACTTTTAAATATACAGCCATGGATGTGATTGAAAACTTTTTGTTTTTGTGCCGCACATAAAAGCGTAATGAATATTTTTCTAATTTACTCACAGTGTTGTTTGAGAAACGGCCTGCCATTTTTTCCCTTTGTTGAGACTTCATAAACCTTGGTAGGCTATACCCAGAAGAATGCTTTTTTTTTTTTTGTAGTTTAGTAAATAGGCTCCTGTGAATTTGTCGGAGCTTCATAAAGCCCGAGTCTTTAAAATGCGCTCTGTTCCCCAGCCTTCTGGAATTACCCAGCCATTTTCCTAGATAATGTATGGAAATATTCCGAGCGTGCGCCGACCGCTTTGCATACGAATTATCTCCCGAGCCGTAATTGATATGCAGCTATAACGGGAGGCCAGGAAAACAAACAAACAAATAAACAGGCGGTGTAAGGCGAAGCGCGCGGCCTTGCTCTACCAGATGGCTTTATGTTGTCGTAAGCACGGAAGTTATGGTGCGGATGCTATTTATTAAAGGTTCTCGGCCAACAATCTCACCCCGGGTTTTAAGAACAAATGTTTTACCGGTGATGATCACCAAAAGCAGCAGGTTTAATCTTCCTCCAGAAGGGCTGATTGTGTGTAAACAAGAGACTCTGTCTGCTTGAACCACAGGTAACACGTCACATCACCAGTTACAGTGCAGAAACACTTAACAAATGGTATATAGATAAAACTTTCAAACAACTCTGGATATGGACATAGTTTAACCCTTTGGTGACTGGCCGCCTAACCCCCATTAAAGAGACACCGAAGCGTAAAAAAATCTATATATATAAAATCGGATATGTGTGTGTGTGTGTGTGTGTGTGTGTGTGTGTGTGTGTGTGTGTGTGTGTGTGTGTGTGTGTGTGTGTGTGTGTGTGTGTGTGTGTGTGTGTGTGTGTGTGTGTGTGTGTGTGTGTGTGTGTGTGTGTGTGTGTGTGTGTGTGTGTGTGTGTGTGTGTGTGTGTGTGTGTGTGTGTGTGTGTGTGTGTGTGTGTGTGTGTGTGCCGCGATCACGCGAAAACGGCTTGTCCGATTTGAACGAAACTTGGTACACAGATCCCTTACTACCTGGGATGATATGTTCTGGGGGTCTTGCGGCCCCCCTGCACACCTGGGCGGAGCTACAAACAGCAAATCAGATTCCACCCATTCAAGTCAATGGAAAAAATGGAAAAGGCTGCCATTCTCACAGTAATCGAGCCACAGTCCCCACACTTTGCACAGTTGGTCACTTGGTGACCGAGGTTACAAATCCAGGAAAAGTGGGCGGAGCATAAAACAGCCATTCAAATTTCAACCGTTCATTTTAAATGGGAAAATGTAAACTGCAGCCATTCTTAGACTGTTAATCGCAGGGTTCTCAAACGTGCCACAGTTGGTCACTGGGTGAATGAGATTAAGATTCAAGAAAGTGGGTGGAGCCTACAACAGCCAATCAAAATTCACCTATTGATTTTCAAGGGGAATATTTAAACTGCTGCTATTCTTACACTTTTAATGGCAGAGGCTTCAAACTTGCTACAGTCGGTCATTGGGTGACTGGGGTCAAAGTTCACTAAAGGGGCGGGGCCACATACAGCCAATCAGATTTCCTTGGTGGATAAACTGCTTCCATTCACACATTTTTGATGCCTAGAACCTGACAGCTCACAAACTTGGTCATTGAGTGACTGTGTGTCAAGGTTACAAAAAGTGGGCGGAGCCAAAACAACTTTTACTGGGAAAATATAAACGGCAGCCATTCTTACACCATTAATGGCAGGGTTCTCAAACTTTGCACAGTTGGTCATTGGGTCACAGATTAAGATTTTGGAAGGTGGGTGGAGCCTACAACAGCCAATAAAAATTCCCCTTTTGATTTTCAAAGGGAATATTTCATCTGCTACCATTCTCTTATGTACCATTCTCTCTGGTAAAAGCAGATGCCTCAAACCTGGTACAGTTGGTCACTGGGTGACTAGGGTCCAAATTCAGGAAGGGGGCGGAGCCACAAACAGCCAGATTTGTTTATTTTTCAATGGGAATATACAAAGTATTGATACCAAGGATCCCAAAGTTGATAAACTTGATAATTGAGTGACTGTATGTCAAGGTTAGAAAAAGTGGCCGGTGCCAACAACTTCATTTTTTACATTGCAGGGTTCCCAAACTTTACACAATTGGCCACTGGGTGACTGGGATGAATATTCAGAAATTTGGGTGGAGCCTACAACAGCCAATCAAAATGTACCTATTAATTTTCAAGGGGAATATTCACATTGCTACCATTCTTACACTGTTAGTGGCAGAGGCCTCAAACCTGATACAGTCAGTCATTGGGTGACTGGGATCCAAATTCACTAAAGGGGTGGAGCCACAAACAGCCAATCAGATTTGTTAGATTGATTTCAGCCATTCTGTTATTGCCAGGGTTCTCAAACATGACACAGTTGGCCACTGGGTGACTGTGACTAATATTCAGAAAAGTGGGTGGAGCCTAAAGCAGCCAATCAAAATTCACCTTTTGATTTTCAAGGGGAATATTTACTTTGCTGCCATTCATGCACTCTTAATGGCAGAGGCCTAACATCTGCTACAGTCAGTCACTCGGAGACTGAAATTTAAATTCTGAAGGGAGCAGGCCAAAAACAGCCAATCAGATTTGTTTAATTTCAATGGTAAAATGCAACTTATTGATGCCAAAGACCCCAAAGCTCATAATCTTGGTCATTAAGTGACTGTATGTCAAAATTAGAAATAGTGGGCAGAGCCAAAAACAACTAACTTTTTACATGGGGAAATGTAAACTGCAGCTTTTCTTACACTGTTAATGGCAGGGTTCTCAAACTTCACACAGTTGGTCACTGGGTGACTAGGATTAATATTCGGAAAAGTACGTGGAGCCTACAAGAGCCAATCAAAATTCACCTATTGATTTTCAAGGGGAATATTGAAACTGCAACCATTCTCACACTGTTAATAGCAGAGGCCTCAAACCTGCTACAGTCAGTTGTTAAGTGTTTGGGGTTCAAATTCAGTAAAGGGGCGGAGCCAAAAACAGCCAGATTTCTTTGCTGGATAAACTGTTTCCATTAGCACAATTTTGATGCCAGGAACCCAAAAGCTCACAAACTTGGTCATTGAGTAGTGACTGTGTGTCAAGGTTACAAAAAGTGGGTGGAGTTAAAAACAGATTTTTCTGGGAAATTGTAAACTGCAGCCCTTCTTCATTGTTAATGGCAGGGTTCTCAAACTTAGCATAGCTGGTTACTGGGTGACTGGGATTAATAATCAGAAAGGTGGGCGGAGCCTAAAAATGCCAATCAAAAATCACATGTCGCTTTTCAAGGAGAATATTAAAATTGCTGCCATTCTTGCACTGTTAATGGCACAAGCCTCAAACCTGTTACAGTTGGTCATTGGGTCGGAAGTAGGAGATTTCAGCACATGAGACAAGTGGACAAAAAGGGCGCCCCATTCACTCCCATTATAAATATCGTTTAATGGGCGCCGAACAGGGAAAAAAAGGCGCCGGAGATTATTAACGTTTTACAAACGGCGCCCGGAGATTTTTAAGGTTTTATAACTATGTTTGTGATGATTTAACTTTACAAAATGAGCCCGTGACGAATAACGTTTATAAAGATACTAAATCACTATTTCTAAAACATTTCTAAAACATTATTATCCACCCAAAAAATTATTTACATTTTTTTATTTACATTTTTTATTTATTAATGTTTGTAAAACATTATTATCCATAGGGGTTCTTAGGTTTAGGCACCAACAGGTGGGTCTTAGGTTTAGGCACCACCAGGGGGGTCTTAGGTTTAGGCACCACCAGGGGGGTCTTAGGTTTAGGCACCACCAGGGGGGTCTTAGGTTTAGGCACCAACAGGGGGGCCTTAGGTTTAGGCACCAACAGGGGGGTCTTAGGTTTAGGCACCACCAGGGGGGTCTTAGGTTTAGGCGCCAACAGGGGGGTCTTAGGTTTAGGCACCAACAGGGGGGTCTTAGGTTTAGGCACCAACAGGGTGGTCTAAGGTATAGGCACCAACAGGGATGTCTTAGGTTTAGGCACCAACAGGGGGGTCTTAGGTTTAGGCACCAACAGGGGGGTCTTAGGTTTAGGCATCAACAGGGGGGTCTTAGGTTTAGACACCAACAGGGGCTCTAGGGGTTAGGGATAGGTACAGGGAGGGTTTTTAATAAACGTAAATATAAGTTTCAGTTTAGAAACAGGGAAGATTAACGTTTTAAGAATTGCCGATCGCATACACATTATTTAATGATTTATAAATTCTTAAAACACTATTTGTAAACGAAATTCTACACAATATTTCTATAAACGATAATACTGCTTATCGTTTACACCACGCGCCCTTTTTTCCCGACGCCCTTTTTTGATGTACGCCGAGTCATCAGTGGGTGGAGACAAATACAAATTTCACTGGGAAAATGTACACTGCAGCCATTCTGTTAATGGCAGGGTTTTTAAACTTTGCACAGTTGGTCACTGTGTGACTGGGATTAATATTCAGAAAAGTGGGTGGAGCCTACAAAAGTGAATCAAACTTCACCTGTTGCTTTTCAAGGGGAATATTTAATTGCTACCATTCTTGAACTGTTAATGGCACAGGCCTCAAACCTGGTACAGTTGGTTATTGGGTGACTGGGGTTCAAATTCCGAAAAGGGGGTGGAGCCACACACACTCAATCAGATTTGTTTCATTTCAATGCAGATTATTGATACCAAAGACCGCAAAGCTTACAAACTTGGTCAGTGAGTAATTGTGTGTTAGGGTTAGAAAAAGTAGGCGGAGCCAACACCAGCCAAATACATACCCGGGCAATGCCGGACAATCAGCTAGTATATGATATCATGAATTGGTTGTGTACTATGAATAATTACTAGAAGATTAGCGAAAATATTCTCATATTTTTATTTTCAGGTATATAGTGTTTTTTCTAACATTGCATAATTCTATAATATGTGCAGATTACACAACATTTAGCATTCAAAATGATTCTTTCAGAGCAGTCCGTGAACTAATGACCTCTCCTCTGGCAGAGAAGAAGTAAATGGTTCAATAACAGTTGAGATAATAAAAGTCAGAAAACAGCCCTCTCCAGGACTTTGAAAGTCATAGAGCTTAATGGCTTTTTTGCATAAAGATAACAACTGGAGTTTCTTAACTCTTCCTGTACTGAAAACAATTAGACTGATGTATCTGATCTTAATGTTTTATTTCTTATCTGTACTACACATACAAATCAGAATATCATAATTTTTTTTTTCGCTTCAGTGTCTCTTAAAGGACCAGGCATTTTTTGCACGGGGATGGTGCGTTTGGGGGAGGGGGTCAGGCAGCCGGATTTCTCTTAGGGCTTGCTGGGCTGTGTGTTTGTGTGACCAGGTGCCCCCCCTGTACCTAGCAGTCTTTACTCACCTCCCAGGCTCCAACGATGAGCCCCAGTAATTAATGTAATTAATGTAATTAACCATTATTGCTGTTTTTATTGTTATTTAATCGTGTTGTTTATAGCATTGCTTGACCCACCTTTTTTGATAGCACACATAAGAAGATGAAGATGAACATTCCTTGGAAGGCATTGGAGATGGTGAAGAGATAAGCGGTCACCAAGGAGCCATGTACAACATGGAGGACACCAAACATCCATGTGGCACCGAGAAGGAACAGGAGGGCAAGAGCTCCTCTTGCACAAGACCTGGGAAATAAAATGCAGTTGTAAGCTATGGTTGCATTCGTAACAATTCAAAATGTACATGAACAGAGATGTATCAAAGGAGCTGCTCAAATTATGCTACATTGGTATCATTTAGGTCAACATATTAAGCGGTGGCGAGGACACCTCCTGCCTGCCACGGGCTGGAGGAAGCCTCAGGTAAGTGGATATGGATTTTTATTTTTTTTTCCACTCCCTGAACCTTCCCTTTAAGGCTTATGGCTTGGATACTGAATATTCTTTTTGCATTAATTTTCGTGAAAATAATGTTTACTTCGATTTGCGAGCATAATTTTGAATGCCATAAAAAATAGGTTTTGTTATTTTTCATGGTTTTTTTTCGCAAATTTTTGAAGCAAAAAATATACATTTTTCACGTTTTTGCGGTAAAGATTTTTGTGGTAAAAAATATTGGTTTGTCGTGCTTTTCACAGTAAAAAAAAATTTATTTTATTTATTTTTTTGCATTTTTGCGAAAAAACAATACAACGTATTTTCATGCAATTTTTTTTTTAAATCAAAAATAGCATTTTTGATATGAAAATGACTTTGGCAAAATTTTGCAAGCAACACTGTAAATGATGAAAAAAAACAAAAAAACATGTGATTGGACTTACTGTAAACACTTACCACTCACCTTCTACTTAGGCGATTGTAGCAGCAACAAGACAAGGGAATGCAGTAGACTTCCCCCGCGGCTTAGTAAATTAAAGTCTGAGGCCCATATGCAATTCACTTTCTCACCTGACTTTTCTCCTAGGAGATAATTTTTCATCTTCAATTTAGAATACGTTTTCAGCAATTTGGAAAAGAAAAAGTACCAAAAAGTAGGAGAAAAGGTACCAACAAAATTATTTTGAGTATTTTTTTGCTTGCTGGGGGTTCAAAACACATTTTATTGACAAGTTTCAAAATATCACCTAGGAGAAAATTCAGGTGAAAAACTGAATTGCATATGGCCCCGAATGTTTTGGTTTTAAGTCTACCGCCTAATTTGAAAAATGTTCTAGTGGAAGGAAGAATTTATGTTTATTTAGGTTGTACTAAATCCTTTATTAATGGAAGAACCTAGCACAACATCTGTCCACCTCACCCAGCCTCCTGCTTCACATCTTGTTTATGACTTCATTACAGGTGCACTTTAAAGTAAGTCGTCAGCAAATATAGCGATCTCCAGAGACTGGCGGCACTGCCGTAGCCATATGACTTCATTTTTAATCTGCCGTTTGGAATTCCCTACAGGAAACGTCTGTCTTTCATGACGTGAAGCCTTGAAAGCTCAGTTTCCCCAAAGCACGATATATATATATATATATATATATATATATATATATATATATATATTTATATTTATATATATATATATGTTAAAACACAACATATTAGTCTAAAAAACAAATAAAGTTGCTTGTATAATGCAGACCACACATGCTACAATTTCAGTTTTACCGATAAGTATGCAGCGTTAGGGTTGACAATGAATGTAATTAGTTTAGACAAGCCGTCACATTACACAGGTGTTGATAAATCATTTGTTGACAGATTTCTGTGATCATCATGTGTTTCGCCAGCATAATTCCATAAACGATTTAAACTGGAGAAATCAATTTCAATTTTAAAACTGCAACCTCAAATTTCAGCAAAATAATTTTAGTGCAAAACCAGTACTTTTCACAAATATCAAATGTATTGCCTTTGTAAGCCAATCAAAAGGAAGAAAGCTTGTGCTATTGTTTTGCACCTCTCCTATTGCCCTCTCAGATGCCTTTTCAAAATCAGATTTATAGTTTTTTGGGCTCCTAGGTCAAGTATGTTGTGGCTCCCCTTTCTTGTGCAGCAGCGCCCCTCCCATTTGATGTGCCGTCCCCTCTTCCATGTGTATCATCTATGCACTGCAGCCCTTTGCTCTCATGAACAGCTCCCTTGAGCATCAGTTTTCCGTTTTTCATGTGTTGCTCCCCGTTTTCAGCCTCCTCTTTCCTATGTAGCAACTTCTCTTTTATGTCCAGATGCCCCCATGGCCCGGGCCTTTCTGGCCTCTCCAGAAATCTGACACTAACAAGGCAACCTAAGTAACTGCCTCGGACCCAGTGGGTGTCCAAAGGCCTGGCTGCCATCTCTCCTCAGCTCCCATCTCTACTTCACCATTTATACAAGTTCAGAGGGAGAGACAAAGCAACCATTTTGCCTACAGCGCCACTTTCCCTTAATGCCTTTCTGTCCTCCAGCATTGGCCATGCTTAAAGACTCCATTCCTTCACGTAAAACTCCCATTCTTTTCTACTCCATGAGGTAATCCACACCCTTGTGAGGGCTTTGTTTAGCCCTTGTGGGAGAGGTCATTTTTGTTATTGCGTAATGTACAATACCTGTTGATTTGAATGGCATAGAACTCACATGGTCCTTGTATGGTTTTAAACATTGTTTTGAAGGGTATGTTTTGTCCTCTATCGGCTAAATTAATAAAACTACGCTTTTTTATACACATTATTTTGTGGATGCTTGAGTGATTGCAAGTACTTATGTAAAACAACAGTGGTGCTATTAAAGTAAGAACCTCCTCTTGTTTTGCTTGAAACTGTTCTACTGTTTCCTAGCACACTGTATTAAGCCTTATTATTCTAGTAATAAGTGGTGCGCACCAGCATTGTGTGTTTTGGTGTAGTTCTTTTCTATTGGTCCTATTTTGACATAAACACAAGTGCAACAATGAGATGAGCTGCTGGTAAAATGTGTTTGCACAGTTCAAGAGATGTTCCAGGCACAGAAAGATCAATATTGCCCTTTGCTTCTATGGTGTCTGTATTATAATCTTTATCACTGTTAGGACATTTTTTTTTCAGGGCTCACCTTATGTTTTCATAGCAACTAACTTCTGGTTTTAGCATTGCAGTGTGTCGGAAAACTTTGTAGATGATCACTCCAAAAGCCATCAAGTTAACCTGGGAAAAGGAAATAGTAACAGGAAAGACAACAATGTTCTTAAGTCTGATATATTATAAACTGGTAAGAAATGTCTAGCAGGACAGTACACAACTGGCAGAACATACGGTAAGACCTTTCCACAATATCCACAGAAAAAAATCAATAATTAGAAGAATATTGCATTCACGAAACAGTAAAGCACTATACTGGCTTCAATCACTAAGGGCTGTTTGGTAAAAAAATATGAGGTCATTAACCACTTTGGTACCAGCAGCCTCTGCCCCTTAACCTCCCTGGCGGTAAGCCCGTGCTGAGCACGGGCTATGCCGCGCAGAAGGATTTCTCAGGCCCTGCTGGGCCGATTTGCATAATTTTGTTTTTTTGCAACACGCAGCTAGCACTTTGCTAGCTGCGTGTGCACTCTGATCGCCGCCGCTCTGCGCCGATTGTTCGCCGCTTGCCGAGCCGCCCCCCCGACCCCGTGCGCTGCCTGGCCAATCAGTGCCAGGCAGCACTGAGGGGTACATCGGGACTCCCAATGACGTCACGACGTCGATGACGTCATGCCGCCCGTCGCCACGGCGACGGGGGAAGCCCTCCAGGAAATCCCGTTCTTTGAACGGGATTTCCTGTTTGGAGATCGCCGGAGGCGATCAAAGAGGGTGGGGGGATGCCGCTGCACAGCGGCTATCATGTAGCTGCCCCCTGGCGGTTTTTAATAGACCGCCAGGGGGGTTAAGGACCAGAGGCTGCTGGTACACTAAAACGCGCATACCGACGAATCGCCGCAATAATCCGTCACTCCCACCGGTCACGCCATTCTGTCCCCACCGCAGGCTGCTCTCTCTGCCGTCTCTATGACGGCAGAGCGCTGTGCGCCGGTCAGGAGCCACTTTCATTGGCTCCTGCCCCTGTCATTCCATGTAAGCCAATGGGATTGGCTTATAGTAATGACAGGGCCAGGAGCCAATGAAAACAGCTCCTGCCCGGCTCACAGTGCTCTGCCGTTATAGAAGCGGCAGGGCAGCACATGGCGGCAGGTAGAAAGCGGCGAGAGCGACAGGAATGGCAGGGACGCGCGGTGAATGGGACATAGAGCTTACGTCCGGTCAGAATCGCAGCGCCACCCGCCCGACGTAGATTTAAACTGCGTCGGTCCGAAATTGGTTAAAACACCACATGGGTGATTTAGAAATTTTTTTTCCAAATTTACTAAGATTTACACACATGTGGTAATAGTTTTGTAATAAACCAAAAATTGTTGTTTCAATTTACTACGACCTGCTTGGTATAGTAGAAGTCTCACCAGCTGTGGAGTGATTCTCCTCCTATAAGTGGACTGCATAAGTCGTTCCTGCTTCAGTCGTGTGACCGCTTACTAGAGTAAAAGGCTTCCTGCATCCTTTTAGATGTGCATGCATTCTAATAGAGTGCCCTCTTCTGTGTATCAGTATATAGATTTTCATGTCTAAAGGGATGCAGAAAAGCCTCTTTAAATGTCTTCTTCTCCTGCGTTTTTTTTTCTTTCGGATGTCCCACCCAGCAGTGCATCAGAACAAATGGGGTGAGTAGCAGGACCAGGTGGCTCTTCTTATTGGCTGTATCCTTTAGTCTGTCTAATTTACTGCATGCTGATTGCTAGTTGCTAAAAGGTAAAGGCTGCTCTTAAAATACAGAACATTTTAACTATTTTACCGAATGCACTAATCGTTGTGCATTGACATCTATTGATTACTAATCGGTAATTTTACTTTTTAATGTGGAAACAGCCTTAGTGAATTGGTGTTTGGCAAGATGTTTGGTAAAATTAGCAGTTTTCTGCATTACCGAATGTGGTAATGCTTAGTGAATTGGAGCCATAGTTTGTGGCTTAAAAAAAAACAGGCAAAGGTTTGTAATTTCATGGGGGCAGCCATCTTTTTTGTTAAAATGAGGTGACAGGGAGCATGAGTCACAGTTCCAACAGTCCTGTGTCCTGATCACCCCTCCCAGCTGCTAGGCAACGAGAACAACAACATCAGAAATCCCATCATGCTTTGTGCAGCATCAAGGGAAAAATGCCTGGGCAATTTTCTTTGATGGGGTGGAGCTTAGCTTCTAAGCAGCTAAAAATGAGGCTTGGGTATGAAAAACAAAGTTCTGATGCTGTGAACCTGTTAAAGAAACACTGAGCCTTTTCAGTGCTGCTGAGTAGATTTTTAGTCTGGAGGTTCCCTTTAAACTAAACACATGTATTAGGGAGGAGATTTTGCACCCCAGCTTAGGCAGCATGAGTCTCCTCCTCCCTCTGTACCTCTGTACCTTAAACTGTGGCAGAAGCAGAAAGCACGAGTGAGCAGAGGAAGCTAAGCTGTAGACAGTTTATTATCAGCTGGGTAGGCAATGTTTAATCTGCATTATCACATAAAAGGGTCCTATTATAACATGGAAGTGAGTTTTTTATTACCATCAAAATTAAACTTTTGATTACTGTGAGTCTGTTCTATTGAATTTAGTGTGTCTACCTTACTTTGGAAAAATGTAATTTCTCCTTTACCCTATCTATCCTTTATAAATTCAGTACCATGGAGAGCACATGATACTTTCATTGCTGTGGGTTCAGCTATACAAATATGCCAATGTTTGAACTATGCAAATTACATATGAGAGAAAGATGGAAAGGGCAATTGCTGATGATCACTTATTGAAAATGCTGATTGCCTGACTGTCATGCTATTCACCTTTTTGGGTGCATTCTTTAATGCACCCAAAAATGAACACTGTGACTCCTGACTTCAATAGCTGTATGCTTATTGCAGGTATGTGACTTAGGGCTGGACTTAGGGCTGGAACTAGAAATCACTGCAGCACTTTTAAATTGCACCAACACCGTGTGCAGTGGGTCCTAAGATGATTGCTCTCACGTTTTTGCTCCAATTTGAAAGCACTATACAGTTGTGCAGTGCTTCCGATTAGCGGGGTTTTTTTTTCGCTTTTTTTACATAAACTTTATTATACTTACTAGGTGTAACCGATGTCTGGCTTCCATGCATAGCCCCGCCTCTAATTGAAGTGGTCATAGGTGTTTATCTAGGACCAGAGAAGCGCCTGTGACATCTTCTGCTAGGGGGCGGGGCTATGGACGGAAGCCAGACATCGGGACACCCAGCAAGTATAAATCCACTCGGCCCCCAAATTGCTGCAAAATTGCTTTTCTACGCGATTTTGAAGCGCTTCTATACTTAGCATTGAGCGCAAACGCTGCAAGTCCTGTGATTGCGATTAAAGAGAAACTCCGACCAAGAATTGAACTTGATCACAATCAGTAGCTGACACCCCCTTTTACATGAGACATCTATTCCTTTTCACAAACAGACAATCAGGGGGCGCTGTATGACTGATATTGTGGTGAAACACCTACCACAAGAAACTCTGAGTACCGAGGTACTTCTGGCAGTACTTCTGGCAGTTTCCTGTCTGTGAACCTTGCTGCATTATGGGAAATAGCTGTTTACAGCTGTTTCCAACTGCCAAAAAAAATGCAGCAGCTACATCACCTGCCAACAGTAAAAAAGTCACAATTTGATAAATGTCAGAATGTAAATCAGGGAGAGGAAAGATTTTACCATGGGCAAACACTGACTAAATCATTTATACATAATTATTGTAAAAATGAAGCACTCATTTTATTACATTATTTTCACTGGAGTTCCTCTTTAAATCTCCGATAGGTTGGAGACTGCTCTCTGCTGCTGTGAAAGACTTCGGACGTCTTTGAAAGCCAGAGTGCTTCTGAAGACGGGCCACTCCATACTGCGCAGACATGAGAATTCTCTCGGGCACCTGTCTTTCGGAGCACTCTGGCTCCTGAAGACTCCTGAAGCCTCCCGCGGCGTGAGATTTTAACCTCCTTAGAGGTAACTCTGTGCTACATACCGGGTAGCCGCCGCGGAGGATCACATGGCCCCAGGACTTTTTTTTTTTTAAATGGTGGCATACGCTTTCAGCTAGCGGTTCGCTAGCTAAGCGTATGCTCAAAGTTGCTCCGGTCCCCGCCGATCGCTCCATCGTTCCCATGCCGGCTCCAGGCTTCGCGATGACGGCAATGGGGATTGCGGCTGACGTCATGACGTCATCTCCGATCGTCGCCATAGCAACGCCGGAAGTTGATCGGGAAACTGCGCTTTTCGTGGGATCGTGGCGAGGTATATATAGCCGGAGGTGATCGGCGGGCATGGGGGGGATCGGAGCAACTTTGGGCATACGCTTAGCTAGCGAAATGCTAGGTAAAGTGTTTAAAACATTTTTAACAGTTGGAAACAGCTGTTATTTCCCACAATGCAATGAGGTTCACAGACAGTAAACTGTCAGGACCATGGTCCTGACATCACACTGTGGGAGGGGTTTCACCACAATATCAGCCATATAGACCCCCCTGATGATCTGTTTGTGAAAAGGAATAGATTTCTCATGGGAAAGGGGGTATCAGCTACTGATTGGGATGAAGTTCAATTCTTGGTCACGGTTTCTCTTTAACCCATTATTTACCTCTTCTTCTATATTTATCTTCTGATTTATTTAATCTATTTAATTAAGTTTTTTTTTTCTTTTTTAAATCAATACAAAGACAGCTAACAGATACGGTTTTCATTTGTTTTGAAAAACCCAACAGGTAATTGAATGCTCAACCAAAATCAAGCCATCGGTATTATGACACGGCTGTCCACAATTCGATGACTTCTTCTTCCTAATGGTTCAGAAGTACTTCTAAATTTCAAGATGAGTTTTTTAAACTTAATTGCAGTAAATTAGCAAGTTGAAACTCCACTCAGTCGTACAAGAAGAAAAAATATTCTTCTTAGAGAGCCTGTTCAGCACAACCCGTGCCCTGCCTGCTCTTGCGAAATCGCCGCTTCTCGTCTAATGCTACCATTTTTGTTAAAAATAGCCGCAATGATTACAGGGTAGCGGAGAATTCGTGGAACATGAAGATGACAGTGTAATCTTCAGAGATGTCCGATCACCAATAACAGGTGATGCGAGGCAATATGTGAAATATCAGATTATCAGACTCTTGACACAATCTTCTTCTTCAGCCTCCCGCTGAGTTTTTCCAAAGTGCAGCCGACGTGTCAAAGTTTATTTGAGCTTCAAAGTTTTCAGAAACAATTAGATGTTTAAATTCACTTCTGAAATAAAGTCTGTGTTATATACTTAATCTGGAATGTTAGCTGTTGTGATGCACTCACTGAACTTCAAAATAATACTACAACTTAATGCCAGTAAAAGCAAATTTAAAAAAAATGGGATTAATTAAAAGGTTTTCTTTTGGGCTTTAATTAATTAATTAATTAATGTAATAAAATCATTCTTCAGTTACAACTGTGTTAACAACTATGTTATTTCTCCAGCTTAAATGGGCATTATGGTAAAATTGTAAAATTTAAAATAGCTATTCTATTCTATCTGGAAAGAAAAACCGGAAGTGGCCTTTAAAGGATACCACAACCGAACAGTTGTGGTATAAATGATTGCAGCACTGTGTAGGTTGTATTCAGCACATAACAGCCGTTCCTCTTGCCCCCCTCTGTCTACCGCCATTCTCAGTTTATACATTCCGGTGTGCGGCGACTTTATTGAACTTTGACCCGGACATACTGCGTCCTGTGCACGTAGTATGTCCTTCCCTCTCCACTTCTGGCCGGCGCATAGTGCGAGGCTTAGAAGCACGCTGTCCCCTTTGTGCTGAGTGTGCGCTCCATTACACCGAACATCACATGCTAATCATGTGACGCAATGGAGGGCACACACAGCACAAAGGGGACAGCGTGCTTCCGAGCCTCGCATTATGCGCCGGCCAGAAGTGGAAAAGGAAGGACATACTGCGTGCACAGGGCTCAGTATGTCCGGTTCAAAGTTCAATAATGTCGCCGCACACCGGGATGTACAAACTGAGAACGGCAGCAGATGGAGGGGGGCAGGAGGAACAGCTGGTATGTGCTGATTACAACCTACACAGTGCTGCAATCATTTTTACCACACTCGTTCGGTTGTGGTATCCTTTCAATTGCTTTGAAAAGGGTTTATAGGGTAAATGAGGCATGTATCATCATTATTTTTTAATGGGAAACACTAATTGATGATGTGGGGACTTAAAATCCCCCCCCCCCCCCAAAAAAAAATGGCTGTCAATTAACATCAGGACTAGGTTCCAGACAGCGGTCGTGGAGGCCACATTGTGTCGAAAGTCCAACCGCACAACTGGGACATGACAGTTTTCAGCCAAGACACCTCCAAAAAATTATGCAGCAATTCTGTTTTGGGTTAAATATAGATGATATCAGCACAGCAGCAGTGGCCTGTGGCACCCTGGCGGTGGGAGCAGCAAAGGCAGCCGGAGCAGGGCAATGCAGCAGCAGCAGCAGGTGTAACGTGTGACAGGAGCATGCCGGACGTGGCATGTGTCACGTGGCACTTGGCACGTGGCATGTGTCACATGGCATGTGTCACGTGGCCCTTGGCACGTGTCACGTGTCACTTGGCACGTGTCACGTGGCACTTGGCAAGTGCCACGTGACAAGTGCCAAGTGCCACGTGACACGTGCCAAGTGACACGTGACAAGTGCCACGTGACACGTGACAAGTGCCCAAGAGCACAGGACACGTGCCAAGTGCCACGTGACACGTGCCGAGTGACAGTCAGACAGCAGAGGAGAAGACACCAGTGCACACTAACTGTCACACTGGCACTGCTCACAGCACAGCAGTTCTGTAGAAAGCTAACGCTGTAGTACTATTACTCTAACAACTACTAGCACTGACTGCAGTACTACAGTACTAACTACACAATAACACAGTAATCCTCCTATTCCCTAATTCCAAACCTAACCTAAACTGTAGCTAGCTAAGGCTAATAGCTGGCCAGCAGGCAGAAGCTGGCCTGGTCTGTGCACAGCACACACACAGACACATAGCAACTGCAGCAGCCCTGAGCACACACTCAAAACAGAACCTCCTTCCTCTGGGAACAAACGATATTACAATCGTCCAGCCGGTGCTCAGCGTCTAGCAGGTACACCACCCCTGCACATCCATAGACAAACATCAAAAAAGACACGGCACTCAGGAGCTGTATGCAGCACCTGATGAAGGGCTCCGCCCGAAACATGTAGTGTCATCGCTTGCTCCAATACAGCTTGTTGCTGCATACAGCTCCTGAGTGCCGTGTCTTGTTTGATGTTTGTCTGAGCACACACTCTGACTGTCACACAATGAAATCAAGCTAATTAACAATACAACAATAGTGTAGTGATAGTGAAGGGGTTAATCACTGAACAGTTTTAGGATTATCACTGTAAGCACTTGCTAGGCCAGCAGCACTGGTGGATCATGTCTCTCAGTGAGCATTTACAAGCAAGGGAAGGTGTTGTGTCTGATTACGCTGCCTGAGGATTTGAGCTGCCCCGCATGCGCAGTAGGAGACCGTGCGGCCACATTTCCTATAGAATGATGCTGCTGGAGGTAAAATACTAAATATCTCCGCTCCCACACCTCTTACACTCCCCACATTTTCAGGGTAGAGAGGGGACCCCCCGAACGACCTCTATACCAAATTGCAGCCCCCGAGACCCGCTGGTTCCCGAGATAGATTTCTCTAATCTATCTCCTGAACCAGCGGGTCTCGGGGGCTGCAATTTGGCATAAAGGTCGTTCAGGGGGTCCCCTCCCTCCCCTCAAAATTTGGGGAGTGTAAGAGGTGTGGGAGCGGAGATATTTTGTATTTTATCTCCAGCAGCATCATTAACTTCACACTGAGCATGCGTGCTACTCAGTGTGGAAGGGAGCTTCCGGGCAGCGCAATCAGACATTACAAAGGTATGTTTCATCATGGCAGCCCTCATTATTATGCAGGGGGGCTGGCCAGTGTTCCTTTCTGTGATTGGGTGCCAGGGCTTAGGCTGGGAGCCCTCTGATTTGCTCAATGAAGTCCTGGACCTCTTACAGTATCTCAATGGTCAGATATCTGCCGGATATCCACAGTATCCGTGGATATCTGCATTGCTCAGCCAACTATCCGCAGATAGCTATCCGGATTTAGGCCCAGGTATCCGGAATCCAAATGCAGTCGGATAGCTTAAAAATGGTCGGATATCTGGCTTACCCGGATATCCGGAATCTGGATGAGCAGCACTAGTCCCCAGTATTTGTAGCCAGGTGTGTAGCTGTCCCCAGTATATGAAGCCATTAGCCAAGTCCATAGGTGTCCCCAGTATATGTAGCCAGGTGTCCCCAGAAGGGGTGGCAGCTCAGAAAAGAGGGAGCGGTGGGCACAGCGGCGGGTAAGGGAGGACATCTCCCCCACTTCCCTAACCTGGGGCTCCCCCTTTCTTGCTCCCCCCTCCAGAACTAAGTTTTGAGGCAGTGGCTGGCAGCGGGTGGGACTTACCTCCTCCTCATTCCGGCATGAGAAGAAGCTCTGCATTGCTGCTAGTCTGGTCTTGGCTAGACTAGAGCAGCGGCTCGCAGAACTTCCTTGGATGCTTAGAACAAGGCAGAGGTAAGTCCCGCCCGCTGCCACTTCTCTGCGCTACCACCCCTCCTGCACACACAGCGCTCTGGCACCCCTCCCCCCCCCCGACCACGGCTGTGCGGCAACTCTATTTGAGGGGGCAAGACAGCTGTTTGAGGGGGCTCTGCCCCCTCTCCCCTCATGCTAGAGCCGGCCATGTTGTGTACTGCTTGGAAGTGTAACAAATTTAGAAAGATTACCAGTGACTCTTTTATATCAAGTTATAGTATGGTGGCCCCAAGCTGTCGTAAGACCAGATACCTCCATACATTTGTCCCTCCATGTTTCATCTTATTTGAGTTATTTGAACAATGTAGTTAAACAAGGCTTCTAATCTTACTTAATGCATGAAAACACAACAATAAACACTGCCGGATATTAATAACAAAAAGCAACAGCGTACTCACGAGAATGATGAGACAAGCCGGCCCAATAAAACTCCATATAAAATTGTTCTCCATGCTCAGCCAACATCTTCAAGATAAATAAAACATTATCGCATACATAATTCATCTGCCTGAGAAAACATATTTACACACCGTGCCTTGGCGTCGGCATACTCACACTTTATCCGTGCCGTAATACTTGTATCCAAGAACAGCCGAAACCCCGACCACTATAGCTGGGCTGCAGTAGCCAAAGATGTAGAAGTTCTTATGCAGGAAGCCCCGGTTGTAGATGACGCCCACAACGATGAGATAGAGGTGGATCCCTTCGATGCACATCCAGGCAAAAGCCGCAAGGAAGAAGTAATGGAGAAGGCCGGCGATAACGGCACAAAGAAGCTGCAATGGAAGGAAATGTTATTGCATGTTTGGTATACAAACAATGTCTAGTTATGGAAGAATTGTACCCAAAGATAGCAGTTTGGGGGGAATCAAGACATTGCAAAGCCAGGATAGGAGTCCAGCCTTGCAGTGCTGTCTCCCCAGGTTCAAATCTAAGCTAGGGCACTATCTGCTAGGAGTTTGTATGTTCTCTCTGGTTTCCTCCCACATCCCGAAAACATACAGAAATTTGAATTGGCTTTCCTTAACCCTCCTGGCGGTCTATTAGAAACCGCCAGGGGGCAGCGCAGCAGTTTCTTTTTTTATTTTATTTTTTTAAAATCATGTAGCAAGCCTAGGGCTTGCTACATGATAGCCGCTGTGCAGCGACATCCCCCCGCCCGCTTCGATCGCCTCCGGCGATCTTTGATCAGGAAATCCCATTCGGGATTCCCCCATCGCCATGGTGACGGGGCAGGATTACGTCACCAATGTCATCGGCGTCGTGACGTCAAAGGGAGTCCCTATCCACCCCTCAGCGCTGCCTGACACTGATTGGCCAGGCAGCGCACAGGGTCTGGGGGGGCGCGGCAATCGATGGCTAATTGGCGGGTAGCGGCGGCGATCGGAATGCACAAGCAGCTAGCAAAGTGCTAGCTGCGTGTTGCAAAAAAAAAATATGAGAATCGGCACAGCAGGGCCGGAGAAATCCTCAGCACGGGCTTACCACCAGGGAAGTTAAAATTGGCTTTAGTCTATGATGGACATACTGTATGATTCTGGTAGGGATTCTTTTATGAGCCCTTTTGAGTAGCAGCTACTGACAAGTTTACAAGTTTATATACTGTATAGTTCGGCACTGTGGAAGATGTCGGCACTATATAAATACTGAATAAAAATGTGTTCATTTTGTCTGATCCACAATGAGCCGGTGAGTTATCATCTTTACTACTAGCAGGCGTAAAAAAAAGCACAGGCAACATTTACATCCCTTATTTATAAACGCACCCACTAACAAAATGATAGGCTCTCTATATGCAAAAAGGGAGATACTGCTTGCTTGGCAGTTGGAAACAGCCGTTATTTCTCATACTGCAATGGGGTAAGGTTCACATACAGCAATCTGTCACAAACTGCATCACACTGTGGGAGGGGTTTCATCACAATATCAGCCAGACAGAGCCCCCTGATGCCCTTCATGTGGTGAAAACTAGTGTTGGGCGAACAGTGTTCGCCACTGTTCGGGTTCTGCAGAACATCACCCTGTTCGGGTGATGTTCGAGTTCGGCCGAACACCTGACGGTGCTCGGCCAAACCGTTCGGCCACATGGCCGAACTAAGAGCGCATGGCCGAACGTTCCCCGAACGTTCGGCTAGCGCTGTGATTGGCCGAACGGGTCACGTGGTTCGGACCCGAACGCGCTCTGATTGGCCGAACTGTCACGTGGTTCGGGTAAATAAATACCCGAACCACGTCATATCTCCGCCATTTGTCTGTGGGTTTAGCTTTGGGTAGGCAGGCAGGGTAGTTCGCGCTCCAGCCACGCTAGCCAGGGTCCCCCCTGTCATTGTGTCGCTGCTGGGAACAGTAGTACACCGCTCGCTCAGCCACACTATATAGCATTCTGTTTACTGCCACTCTGTGTACCTCGCTCAGCCACATTATATAGCATTCTGTTCACTGTTCTGTGTCTGCTGGGAATAGTGGTACACCGCTCGCTCAGCCACACTATATAGCATTCTGTTCACTGTTCTGTGTCTGCTGGGAATAGTGGTACACCGCTCGCTCAGCCACACTATATAGCATTCTGTTCACTGTTCTGTGTCTGCTGGGAATAGTGGTACACCGCTCGCTCAGCCACACTATATAGCATTCTGTTTACTGTTCTGTGTCTGCTGGGAATAGTGGTACACCGCTCGCTCAGCCACACTATATAGCATTCTGTTTACTGTTCTGTGTCTGCTGGGAATAGTGGTACACCGCTCGCTCAGCCACACTATATAGCATTCTGTTTACTGTTCTGTGTCTGCTGGGAATAGTGGTACACCGCTCGCTCAGCCACACTATATAGCATTCTGTTTACTGTTCTGTGTCTGCTGGGAATAGTGGTACACCGCTCGCTCAGCCACACTATATAGCATTCTGTTTACTGTTCTGTGTCTGCTGGGAATAGTGGTACACCGCTCGCTCAGCCACACTATATAGCATTCTGTTCACTGTTCTGTGTCTGCTGGGAATAGTGGTACACCGCTCGCTCAGCCACACTATATAGCATTCTGTTTACTGTTCTGTGTCTGCTGGGAATAGTGGTACACCGCTCGCTCAGCCACACTATATAGCATTCTGTTTACTGTTCTGTGTCTGCTGGGAATAGTAGTACACCGCTCGCTCAGCCACACTATATAGCATTCTGTTTACTGCCACTCTGTGTACCTCGCTCAGCCACATTATATAGCATTCTGTTCACTGTTCTGTGTCTGCTGGGAATAGTGGTACACCGCTCGCTCAGCCACACTATATAGCATTCTGTTTACTGTTCTGTGTCTGCTGGGAATAGTGGTACACCGCTCGCTCAGCCACACTATATAGCATTCTGTTTACTGTTCTGTGTCTGCTGGGAATAGTGGTACACCGCTCGCTCAGCCACACTATATAGCATTCTGTTTACTGTTCTGTGTCTGCTGGGAATAGTAGTACACCGCTCGCTCAGCCACACTATATAGCATTCTGTTTACTGCCACTCTGTGTACCTCGCTCAGCCACATTATATAGCATTCTGTTCACTGTTCTGTGTCTGCTGGGAATAGTGGTACACCGCTCGCTCAGCCACACTATATAGCATTCTGTTTACTGTTCTGTGTCTGCTGGGAATAGTAGTACACCGCTCGCTCAGCCACACTATATAGCATTCTGTTTACTGCCACTCTGTGTACCTCACTCAGCCACATTATATAGCATTCTGTTCACTGTTCTGTGTCTGCTGGGAATAGTGGTACACCGCTCGCTCAGCCACACTATATAGCATTCTGTTTACTGTTCTGTGTCTGCTGGGAATAGTGGTACACCACTCGCTCAGCCACACTATATAGCATTCTGTTTACTGCCACTCTGTGTACCTCGCTCAGCCACATTATATAGCATTCTGTTCACTGTTCTGTGTCTGCTGGGAATAGTGGTACACCGCTTGCTCAGCCACACTATATAGCATTCTGTTTACTGTTCTGTGTCTGCTGGGAATAGTAGTACACCGCTCGCTCAGCCACACTATATAGCATTCTGTTTACTGCCACTCTGTGTACCTCGCTCAGCCACATTATATAGCATTCTGTTCACTGTTCTGTGTCTGCTGGGAATAGTGGTACACCGCTCGCTCAGCCACACTATATAGCATTCTGTTTACTGTTCTGTGTCTGCTGGGAATAGTGGTACACCACTCGCTCAGCCACACTTTATAGCATTCTGTTTACTGCCACTCTGTGTACCTCGCTCAGCCACATTATATAGCATTCTGTTCACTGTTCTGTGTCTGCTGGGAATAGTGGTACACCGCTCGCTCAGCCACACTATATAGCATTCTGTTTACTGTTCTGTGTCTGCTGGGAATAGTAGTACACCGCTCGCTCAGCCACACTATATAGCATTCTGTTTACTGCCACTCTGTGTACCTCGCTCAGCCACATTATATAGCATTCTGTTCACTGTTCTGTGTCTGCTGGGAATAGTGGTACACAGCTCGCTCAGCCACACTATATAGCATTCTGTTTACTGTTCTGTGTCTGCTGGGAATAGTGGTACACCACTCGCTCAGCCACACTATATAGCATTCTGTTTACTGCCACTCTGTGTACCTCGCTCAGCCACATTATATAGCATTCTGTTCACTGTTCTGTGTCTGCTGGGAATAGTGGTACACCGCTCGCTCAGCCACACTATATAGCATTCTGTTTACTGTTCTGTGTCTGCTGGGAATAGTAGTACACCGCTCGCTCAGCCACACTATATAGCATTCTGTTTACTGCCACTCTGTGTACCTCGCTCAGCCACATTATATAGCATTCTGTTCACTGTTCTGTGTCTGCTGGGAATAGTGGTACACCGCTCGCTCAGCCACACTATATAGCATTCTGTTTACTGTTCTGTGTCTGCTGGGAATAGTGGTACACCACTCGCTCAGCCACACTATATAGCATTCTGTTTACTGCCACTCTGTGTACCTCGCTCAGCCACATTATATAGCATTCTGTTCACTGTTCTGTGTCTGCTGGGAATAGTGGTACACCGCTCGCTCAGCCACACTATATAGCATTCTGTTTACTGTTCTGTGTCTGCTGGGAATAGTAGTACACCGCTCGCTCAGCCACACTATATAGCATTCTGTTTACTGCCACTCTGTGTACCTCGCTCAGCCACATTATATAGCATTCTGTTCACTGTTCTGTGTCTGCTGGGAATAGTGGTACACCGCTCGCTCAGCCACACTATATAGCATTCTGTTTACTGTTCTGTGTCTGCTGGGAATAGTGGTACACCACTCGCTCAGCCACACTATATAGCATTCTGTTTACTGCCACTCTGTGTACCTCGCTCAGCCACATTATATAGCATTCTGTTCACTGTTCTGTGTCTGCTGGGAATAGTGGTACACCGCTCGCTCAGCCACACTATATAGCATTCTGTTTACTGTTCTGTGTCTGCTGGGAATAGTGGTACACCGCTCGCTCAGCCACACTATATAGCATTCTGTTTACTGTTCTGTGTCTGCTGGGAATAGTGGTACACCGCTCGCTCAGCCACACTATATAGCATTCTGTTTACTGTTCTGTGTCTGCTGGGAATAGTAGTACACCGCTCACCCGCCACTGTATAGCATTGTGCTCTGTGTCGCTGCTGGGAATAGTGGTACACCGCTCACCCGTCACTGTATAGCATTGTGCTCTGTGTCGCTGCTGGGAATAGTGGTACTGTATAGCATTTCTGTACTGCCACTGTACTGCTGCCAGTCAGCGTGTACTGTAAGGATAAGTGAAATGAGGAAGAAATCCGGTGAAAGAGGGAGGGGCAAGGGAAGAGGTGTTTCCCCTGACGGTTCACGTACAGGCCACAGGGGAGCACCCAAGAAAACCCACTCAATACCGCCCATGTTGTCCAGGACAACAACCCTCACAAATCCAAAAGAACAGGACCAGATAATTACTTGGATGACCTCTCAAGCGTCCAGCAGTGGGTTAAGCAGCACCAGCACATCACGCACGAGGTCCGAGTCCTCAGCCAGTTACAAGGAGCCAGTGGGCACAAAGCTGACACAACCGGCAGCGACACCACGCACACAACTGCCAGATAACCAGTCCGATGAATTACCTCAGGACACAATGGGGTATTCGCAGGAGCTATTCCCAGCCCAACAAACTTCCACCTTTCAAAGGTCAATGGAGGAACAGCCAGAAATGTTGTGCCTGGATTCACAACCGTTAACTGTGGGAAATGCACCGCGCACTGAAATACAAGGCGAGTCCGAGGAGGACTCGGAAACCCAAATCCCAGAGCAATTTGGGCAGGAGGGGTTGCAATTGCAGGAGGTCGGCCGACAAGATCTGGAAGACGACGTTGGAGTGTGCTGCGCAGAGGTTGTTGTGGGGAGCTCTACTCCACGGCGGCGGCCCACAATGACATATGACGAGTTTGAGGAGATGGAAGAGGAGGGTATGGACAATGTGGACAGAGACCCAGATTTTGTTTGTGAACGAGAACATCGCCGTCGTAGCAGCAGCACAGATGAGTCTGTTGAAGAACCCACTGCTGCACGAGTTCGCCTTGTGCCACAAGGTAGGCGGCGCGCAATTTCAGGCACCACAAGCGTGGAAGTTCAAGTGAGAGGCAAAAGAGGAGCAAACAGAAATCGCCAGCAAGGAGGCAGGTGCTCCAAAGTCTGGGCTTTCTTTGAAGACTGCACTGAGGATGTTACCATGGCAATTTGCAAGGTGTGCAAGACCCGCCTGAGCAGGGGGAAAAGTATTAACAACCTCTCCACCACCAGCATGAGCCGTCACATGCTATCCAAACATCCCACTCTGTGGGCAAACGCGTCAGGACAGGGTACCAGCAACAACACTGCCTCCCTTGGGTTCACCAGACTCACCACCAGACCCGCCTCAGCAGCAGCAGTAGCCCAGCCATTGCGTGGTTCACAACATTCACAAACATCAGACGACGCTGACACTGTCACTTTCCGGAGTAGTGCTCTTGAGGTCTCCCAGTGTTCATCAAACACAACAACCAACAGCCCTTCCGTGTGCAGCGCTACGGTTCAGTTGTCTGTGTCGGAGATGTTTGAGCGCAAGAGGAAATTGCCAGCAAATGACCCCCGGGCCGTGGCAGTAACAGCCAGCATAGCCAAGCTTCTGGCCTGCGAAATGCTGCCATATCGAGTGGTGGAGACAAACAGCTTCAAGGGCATGATGTCAGTGGCCATCCCACGTTACGTGGTTCCCAGCCGCTACTACTTTGCGCGCTCTGCAGTGCCTGAGTTGCATGAGCACGTGGTCAGCAAAATAACCCGAAGCTTGAAGAATGCCGTTGCCTGCAAGGTTCACCTCACCACTGACACCTGGACGAGTGCGTTCGGCCAGGGTCGATACATCTCCCTTACCGCGCACTGGGTGAACCTTGTGGAGCCTGGCAGCGATTCCTCACCTGCTACGGCACGGGTGTTGCCCACGCCACAAACAGCTGCACCGCCGTCCCTCCCACTGGATAACAACAGCAGCACCTACCTCTCTGACTCCTTCTCCTCCAACGCATCTCAAAGCTGTACCTCATCCGGAAACGCTAACCCAGCAGCAGTAGGATCGTGGAAGCAGTGCAGCACAGCTGTTGGCATGCGTCAGCAAGCGTTGCTGAAGCTAATCTGCCTTGGGGATAAGCAGCACACAGGGGAGGAAATTTGGAGGGGAATAAAGGAACAGACGGATTTGTGGCTGGCACCGCTGGACCTGAAACTGGGCATGGTTGTGTGTGATAATGGGAGTAATCTCATTCGCGCTTTAAGGTTGGCTAAGCTGACACACATCCCTTGCCTGGCGCACGTGATGAACCTAGTAGTTCAGCGGTTCCTGAGGACATACCCAGGCGTGGCCGATCTTCTGTTGAAGGTGCGTCGAGTGGCCAAACATTGTAGAAATTCCAGTACTGCTTCGGGGGCACTCGCCAAGATGCAGGAGCGCTTCAATCTCCCCCACCATCGCTTGCTGTGTGATGTCCCTACGCGCTGGAATTCTACGCTGCACATGCTAGCCCGCTTTTGCGAGCAGAAGAGTGCAGTGGTCCAGTACATGACGGCGCAGTACCGAGGCGCATCCGGCCAGCTGCCAAGCTTCTGTGGATCCGATTGGGCCAACATGTTGGACCTCTGCCAAGTTCTCCAAAATTTTGAGCAATCCACGTTGCTTGTGAGCAGTGACAACTCTTCAGTCAGCATTACCATACCACTGCTGTGTTTACTGAAGAGGTCGATGTTAAAAATCAAGGAAACAGCTGTCATGATGCAACTGGGGGAATCTGAAGGAGAAAACGATCAGCGTGATGGTACCAACATCAGGCCATCCGCCTCAGGGAACGCTGGCCCCAGCAGCTATGACGAAGAAGAGGAGGAGGAACAGCTGGAGTTGGAGCAGGAATTTCATGCCACCACTGACGAGGGCCAGAGCGGTGCACGTTGGACTTCCACAATTCAACGCGAATGGTCAGCAGAAGCAGACCAGGAGGAAGGTGACGACTATGATGCATCACAACAACTATCACAACGCTCACAAGAGGATGATGAGGATTCTGGTAGGACTCTGGCACACATGGCTCAATTCATGCTAGACTGCATTGAACGTGACCCACGCATTGTGCGCATTCTGGACAACACCAATTACTGGGTTTATACCCTTCTGGATCCACGGTACAAACACAATGTTCCAAAACTGCTTGAAGAAAGAGTCAGACAGGTCAAAATGGAAGAATACCAGCAGGCCCTTGTGGAGACTTTAGAGAGGAGATTGACATCCTCCCCCTCCTCTAGCCAGTTGTACGCAGACAGACTGACTTCCGCAAACCCAGGACGACCAGGAGGGCAGCAAACAACACAAGCCGCAGCTAGTACCCAAAAGGGAACGGTATCGGCAGTGTCCTTGGAGTGGGAAAATTTTCTGACACCCATGCAGCAGCAGCCCACTGAACAGCAAGCGTGCAGATCCACCTCCAACACCGATCGCCTGGAGAAGATGGTCAAGGACTACATGTCAGATGACGTAGCTGTGTCGAACAATCCATCAGCACCCTTCAACTATTGGGTATCGAAGCTAGACACCTGGCACGAACTGGCAATGTACGCAATAGAGGTGCTGGCTTGCCCGGCAGCCAGCGTTATGTCGGAACGCTGTTTCAGTGCTGCCGGAGGCATCGTCACAGATCGGCGTATCCGCCTCTCTACAGAAAATGCAGACCGTCTGACTCAAATTAAAATGAATCAATCCTGGATTGGAAATGACTACGCAACACTCCAGGACCCCAACCAAGTAACATGACCAATGAACATCTGGGATGGTGTAGCGTTTCCGGTCCCTGTTTATTGAACCTCTCATCTGTATTACATTTATGACTGCATGGCGGCAAAAAGCATTGCTGCTATATCCGCACGCTTTTTGTCCTCATGCAAGGCCTGGGTTGTTGTGTCTCAAAAACCGTGGCCTTCTCCTCCTGCGCCTGCTCCTGTTCCATCACGTCTGCTGCTGCTGGGTTAGCGTTGCCGCGTGGTCCCTGTTTATTGAACCACTTATCTTTATTACATTTATGACTGCATGGCGGTACAAAGCATGCTATCCGCACGCTTCTTGCCCTCATGCAAGGCCTGGGTTGTTGTGTCTCACAAAGCGTGGCCTTCTCCTCCTGCGCCTGCTCCTGTTCCATCACGTCTGCTGCTGCTGGGTTAGCGTTGCCGCGTGGTCCCTGTTTATTGAACCACTTATCTTTATTACATTTATGACTGCATGGCGGTACAAAGCATGCTATCCGCACGCTTCTTGCCCTCATGCAAGGCCTGGGTTGTTGTGTCTCACAAAGCGTGACCTTCTCCTCCTGCGCCTCCTCCTGTTCCATCACGTCTGCTGCTGCTGGGTTAGCGTTGCCGCGTGGTCCCTGTTTATTGAACCACTTATCTTTATTACATTTATGACTGCATGGCGGTACAAAGCATGCTATCCGCACGCTTCTTGCCCTCATGCATGGCCTGGGTTGTTGTGTCTCACAAAGCGTGGCCTTCTCCTCCTGCGCCTCCTCCTGTTCCATCACGTCTGCTGCTGCTGGGTTAGCGTTGCCGCGTGGTCCCTGTTTATTAAACCACTTCTCTTTATTACATTTATGACTGCATGGCGGTACAAAGCATGCTATCCGCACGCTTCTTGCCCTCATGCAAGGCCTGGGTTGTTGTGTCTCACAAAGCGTGGCCTTCTCCTCCTGCGCCTCCTCCTGTTCCATCACGTCTGCTGCTGCTGGGTTAGCGTTGCCGCGTGGTCCCTGTTTATTGAACCACTTATCTTTATTACATTTATGACTGCATGGCGGTACAAAGCATGCTATCCGCACGCTTCTTGCCCTCATGCAAGGCCTGGGTTGTTGTGTCTCACAAAGCGTGGCCTTCTCCTCCTGCGCCTCCTCCTGTTCCATCACGTCTGCTGCTGCTGGGTTAGCGTTGCCGCGTGGTCCCTGTTTATTGAACCACTTATCTTTATTACATTTATGACTGCATGGCGGTACAAAGCATGCTATCCGCACGCTTCTTGCCCTCATGCAAGGCCTGGGTTGTTGTGTCTCACAAAGCGTGGCCTTCTCCTCCTGCGCCTCCTCCTGTTCCATCACGTCTGCTGCTGCTGGGTTAGCGTTGCCGCGTGGTCCCTGTTTATTGAACCACTTATCTTTATTACATTTATGACTGCATGGCGGTACAAAGCATGCTATCCGCACGCTTCTTGCCCTCATGCAAGGCCTGGGTTGTTGTGTCTCACAAAGCGTGACCTTCTCCTCCTGCGCCTCCTCCTGTTCCATCACGTCTGCTGCTGCTGGGTTAGCGTTGCCGCGTGGTCCCTGTTTATTGAACCACTTATCTTTATTACATTTATGACTGCATGGCGGTACAAAGCATGCTATCCGCACGCTTCTTGCCCTCATGCATGGCCTGGGTTGTTGTGTCTCACAAAGCGTGGCCTTCTCCTCCTGCGCCTCCTCCTGTTCCATCACGTCTGCTGCTGCTGGGTTAGCGTTGCCGCGTGGTCCCTGTTTATTAAACCACTTCTCTTTATTACATTTATGACTGCATGGCGGTACAAAGCATGCTATCCGCACGCTTCTTGCCCTCATGCAAGGCCTGGGTTGTTGTGTCTCACAAAGCGTGGCCTTCTCCTCCTGCGCCTCCTCCTGTTCCATCACGTCTGCTGCTGCTGGGTTAGCGTTGCCGCGTGGTCCCTGTTTATTGAACCACTTATCTTTATTACATTTATGACTGCATGGCGGTACAAAGCATGCTATCCGCACGCTTCTTGCCCTCATGCAAGGCCTGGGTTGTTGTGTCTCACAAAGCGTGGCCTTCTCCTCCTGCGCCTCCTCCTGTTCCATCACGTCTGCTGCTGCTGGGTTAGCGTTGCCGCGTGGTCCCTGTTTATTGAACCACTTATCTTTATTACATTTATGACTGCATGGCGGTACAAAGCATGCTATCCGCACGCTTCTTGCCCTCATGCAAGGCCTGGGTTGTTGTGTCTCACAAAGCGTGGCCTTCTCCTCCTGCGCCTCCTCCTGTTCCATCACGTCAACTGCTGCTGGGTTAGCGTTGCCGCGTGGTCCCTGTTTATTGAACCACTTATCTTTATTACATTTATGACTGCATGGCGGTACAAAGCATGCTATCCGCACGCTTCTTGCCCTCATGCAAGGCCTGGGTTGTTGTGTCTCACAAAGCGTGGCCTTCTCCTCCTGCGCCTCCTCCTGTTCCATCACGTCTGCTGCTGCTGGGTTAGCGTTGCCGCGTGGTCCCTGTTTATTGAACCACTTATCTTTATTACATTTATGACTGCATGGCGGTACAAAGCATGCTATCCGCACGCTTCTTGCCCTCATGCAAGGCCTGGGTTGTTGTGTCTCACAAAGCGTGGCCTTCTCCTCCTGCGCCTCCTCCTGTTCCATCACGTCTGCTGCTGCTGGGTTAGCGTTGCCGCGTGGTCCCTGTTTATTGAACCACTTATCTTTATTACATTTATGACTGCATGGCGGTACAAAGCATGCTATCCGCACGCTTCTTGCCCTCATGCAAGGCCTGGGTTATTGTGTCTCACAAAGCGTGGCCTTCTCCTCCTGCGCCTCCTCCTGTTCCATCACGTCTGCTGCTGCTGGGTTAGCGTTGCCGCGTGGTCCCTGTTTATTGAACCACTTATCTTTATTACATTTATGACTGCATGGCGGTACAAAGCATGCTATCCGCACGCTTCTTGCCCTCATGCAAGGCCTGGGTTGTTGTGTCTCACAAAGCATGGCCTTCTCCTCCTGCGCCTCCTCCTGTTCCATCACGTCTGCTGCTGCTGGGTTAGCGTTGCCGCGTGGTCCCTGTTTATTGAACCACTTATCTTTATTACATTTATGACTGCATGGCGGTACAAAGCATGCTATCCGCACGCTTCTTGCCCTCATGCAAGGCCTGGGTTGTTGTGTCTCACAAAGCGTGGCCTTCTCCTCCTGCGCCTCCTCCTGTTCCATCACGTCTGCTGCTGCTGGGTTAGCGTTGCCGCGTGGTCCCTGTTTATTGAACCACTTATCTTTATTACATTTATGACTGCATGGCGGTACAAAGCATGCTATCCGCACGCTTCTTGCCCTCATGCAAGGCCTGGGTTGTTGTGTCTCACAAAGCGTGGCCTTCTCCTCCTGCGCCTCCTCCTGTTCCATCACGTCTGCTGCTGCTGGGTTAGCGTTGCCGCGTGGTCCCTGTTTATTGAACCACTTATCTTTATTACATTTATGACTGCATGGCGGTACAAAGCATGCTATCCGCACGCTTCTTGCCCTCATGCAAGGCCTGGGTTGTTGTGTCTCACAAAGCATGGCCTTCTCCTCCTGCGCCTCCTCCTGTTCCATCACGTCTGCTGCTGCTGGGTTAGCGTTGCCGCGTGGTCCCTGTTTATTGAACCACTTATCTTTATTACATTTATGACTGCATGGCGGTACAAAGCATGCTATCCGCACGCTTCTTGCCCTCATGCAAGGCCTGGGTTGTTGTGTCTCACAAAGCGTGGCCTTCTCCTCCTGCGCCTCCTCCTGTTCCATCACGTCTGCTGCTGCTGGGTTAGCGTTGCCGCGTGGTCCCTGTTTATTGAACCACTTATCTTTATTACATTTATGACTGCATGGCGGTACAAAGCATGCTATCCGCACGCTTCTTGCCCTCATGCAAGGCCTGGGTTGTTGTGTCTCACAAAGCGTGGCCTTCTCCTCCTGCGCCTCCTCCTGTTCCATCACGTCTGCTGCTGCTGGGTTAGCGTTGCCGCGTGGTCCCTGTTTATTGAACCACTTATCTTTATTACATTTATGACTGCATGGCGGTACAAATCATGCTATCCGCACGCTTCTTGCCCTCATGCAAGGCCTGGGTTGTTGTGTCTCACAAAGCGTGGCCTTCTCCTCCTGCGCCTCCTCCTGTTCCATCACGTCTGCTGCTGCTGGGTTAGCGTTGCCGCGTGGTCCCTGTTTATTGAACCACTTATCTTTATTACATTTATGACTGCATGGCGGTAAAAAGCATGCTATCCGCACGCTTTTTGTCCTCATGCAAGGCCTGGGTTGTTGTGTCTCACAAAGCGTGGCCTTCTCCTCCTGCGCCTCCTCCTGTTCCATCACGTGTGCTGCTGCTGCTGCTGCTGGGTTAGCGTTGCCGGTCCCTGTTTATGGAACCTCTTATCTTTATTACATTTATGACTGCATGGCGGTACAAAGCATGCTATCCGCACGCTTCTTGCCCTCATGCAAGGCCGGGGTTGTTGTGTCTCACAAAGCGTGGCCTTCTCCTCCTGCGCCTCCTCCTGTTCCATCACGTGTGCTGCTGCTGGGTTAGCGTTACCGGTCCCTTTTCCTGGAACCTCTTATATGTATTACATTTATGACTGCATGCCGACAAAAAACATGTTACCTGTGCAAAGAAAACAGACATTTCCCGCATTTAAAAGACAGTTTTCCCTTTGAAACTTTAAAATCGATTTTCTTTAAAAACTATAAGCTCTTTTTGCTAATTTTTTTTTTCCTCTTGTACCCACTCCCAAGGTTCACATACCCTGTAAATTTGGGGTATGTAGCATGTAAGGAGGCTTTACAAACCACAAAAGTTCGGGTCCCCATTGACTTCCATTATGTTCGGAGTTCGGGTCGAACACCCGAACATCGCGGCCATGTTCGGCCTGTTCGGCCCGAACCCGAACATCTAGATGTTCGCCCAACACTAGTGAAAACCTGTAACATTTAAAGGGACACTGTAGGGGGGGGGGGGGGTCCGGGGAAAATGAGTTGAAGTTACCCGGGGCTTCTAATGGTCCCCCACAGACATCCTGTGCCCGCACAGCCACTCCCCAATGCTCCGGCCCCGCCTCTGGTTCACTTCTGGAATTTCAGACTTTAAAGTCTAAAAATCACTGTGCCTACATTGCCGTGTCCTCACTCCCGCTGATGGCACCAGGAGCGTACTGCGCAGGCTCTAGGATGGTCTGTGCCTGCGCCGTGCACTCCTGGTGACATCAGGGGAAGCGAGGACACGGCAACGCAGGCGCAGTGGTTTTCAGACTTTAAAGTCTGAAATTCCAGAAGTGAACCAGAGGCGGGGCCGGAGCATCGGTGAGTGGCTGCATGGGCACAGGATGTCTGTGGGGGACCATTAGAAGCCCCGGGTAACTTTAACTCATTTTCCCCCGACCCCCCTACAGTATCCCTTTAAATGCATGAGTGTAGCGACTGTGCAAAGTTACATTTCCATGTAATCCTCAAAAATAGGCAAAAGTAACTGTCAATGGATGAGTTCCTTATTAAAGCCACACAAAAAAAAGGTTGGGGTGAGCCAACAGATGGCAATGATTCTGTTAGTTATAATGAAAGTCTTGTTTACATTTTTAATTTCTACTTTTTTCTTTTCTATAACTATTTACTATTTACTATAACATCCATGCCTACAATTACTAGGTAATGCCTAATAGAGTTGGGCCGAACCTCCGATTTTAGGTTCGCGAACCGGGTTCGCGAACTTCCGCGGAAGGTTTGGTTTGCGTTAAAGTTCGCAAACCGCAATAGACTTCAATGGGGATGCGAACTTTGAAAAAAAAAATGTATGCTGGCCACAAAAGTGATGGAAAAGATGTTTCAAGGAGTCTAACACCGGGAGGGGGGCATGGCGGAGTGGGATACACGCCAAAAGTCCCCGGGAAAAATATGGATTTGACGCAAAGCAGCGTTTTAAGGGCAGAAATCATATTGAATGCTAAATGACAGGCCTAAAGTGCTTTAAAGGGAAGGTTCAGGGAAACGCTTAAAAAAATAAAAATCCATATCCACTTACCTGGGGCTTCCTCCAGCCCGTGGCAGGCAGGAGGTGCCCTCGCCGCCGCTCCAGAGGCTTCCGGTCGTCTTCGGTGGCCGACCCGACCTGGCCAGGCTGGCTGCCTGGTCGTGCTCTTCTGCGCTCCAAGGACGGGCTCTTCTGCGTCCCACGCGGGCGCGCTGACGTCATCGGACGTCCTCCGGCTTTACTGCACAGGCGCAGAACTACTGCGCCTGCGCAGTACAGCCCGGAGGACGTCCGATGACGTCAGCGCGCCCGCGTGGGACGCAGAAGAGCCCGTCCTTGGAGCGCAGAAGAGCCCGACCTGGCAGCCGGCCTGGCCAGGTCGGGTCGGCCACCGAAGACGACCGGAAGCCTCTGGAGCGGCGGCGAGGGCACCTCCTGCCTGCCACGGGCTGGAGGAAGCCCCAGGTAAGTGGATATGGATTTTTATTTTTTTAAACGTTTCCCTGAACCTTCCCTTTAAAACATCTTGCATGTGTATACATCAATCAGGTAGTGTAATTAAGGTACTGCTTCACACTGACACACCAAACTGTTCACTGAACAGAACAGGTATGCAGTGGCGGGTTTACTGAACAGAACAGGTATGCAGTGCCGGGTTCACTGAACAGAACAGGTATGCAGTGGCGGGTTCACTGAACAGAACAGGTATGCAGTGGCGGGTTCACTGAACAGAACAGGTATGCAGTGGCGGGTTCACTGAACAGAACAGGTATACAGTGGCGGGTTCACTGAACAGAACAGGTATGCAGTGGCGGGTTCACTGAACAAAACAGGTATACAGTGGCTGGTTCACTGAACAGAACAGGTATGCAGTGGCGGGTTCACTGAACAGAACAGGTATACAGTGGCGGGTTCACTGAACAGTACAGGTATGCAGTGGCAGGTTCACTGAACAGGTATGCAGTGGTGGGTTCACAGTACAGGTATGCAGTGGTGGGTTCACAGAACAGGTATGCAGTGGTGGGTTCACAGTACAGGTATGCAGTGGTGGGTTCACAGAACAGGTATGCAGTGGTGGGTTCACAGAACAGGTATGCAGTGGTGGGTTCACAGAACAGGTATGCAGCCAGGGACAAGCTAAGCCTAACTAATCTTTCCCTATGAGAGAGAGTGTGCAGCAGCTCGCCCTACTCTCACTAATGCAGGCACACGAGTAACCGTAATGGTCGCCGCTGCCTGCCTTTTAGTAGGGGGGAGTGGCTCCAGGGGCTAGTGTAGCCTAATTGGCTACACTGTGCCTGCTGACTGTGATGTAGAGGGTCAAAGTTGACCCTCCATGGTGCATTATGGGGCGAACCGAACTTCCGCAAAGGTTCGCCTGCGGGACGCGAACGCGAACCACGGAAGTTCGCATGGAACCGTTCGCAGGCGAACCGTTCGGCCCAACTCTAATGCCTAATGATTTTGATCCAGGGATTTTATCTGATTGCCATCTGGAGTCGGGAAGGATTTTTTTCCCTTTTGGGGCTAATTGGACTATGCCTTGTAAGGGTTTTTCGCCTTGCTCTGGATCAACAGGGATATGTGAGGGAGCAGGGCTGGTGTTGTACTTTGTTCTCTGGTTGAACTCGATGGACATATTTCTTTTTTCAACCCAAATAACTATGTAACTGTTTTTGGATTGTGGAATGAATCACCTGGGTTTCCTTTACTTTTTATGGAGAAATTTGCTTTGATATAAGAGTGCTTTGGATTACAAGCACACTTCTGAAATAAATTATGCTCCTAAACCAAAGTTCCACGGTATATATTTAAGTGGGGTGGCACTTTGGCTTTAGTTCTATGAGAACTTTTTTCTCTTGGGGGAAATTTTCTGCTTGAGTTTATATTTCCATGAACCTGGCTGAACCAGAGTATTTTTACCTTTCGTTTTTTGTTGTTTCATCTTCAGATGTTATATACCGCACTATAGCATATGTTTTTTTTCTGTTTGTTGTCAAATAAATAGGTTTCAACCAAGAGAAATGCAAACAAGACTGTTTTTATATAAAATTCTTGGTACGCTCTTCCCGGTTCGTTACATTTATATCAATCTGCATTGTAATGCACAAAGCAACTCTTTTTTTTTTTCTTACTACATATTTCACAAATCGTCAGGCAGCTTAAAGCGGACCCAAACCAAACATTTTTTTAATTCAAAATATTTAGTTGCACCACTCTGACACATACAAAGATAAATAAACACACCTTTAAGCCTATGAGCATTTCAGTGCATGCTTTTCACCCTTCTCTTTTCATAACTAGGGTTATACAGGTGGCAGCCATTACTTCTGAGCTTAGTAGGAGTTTTAGATCATGGGTGTGTTTGTCATCAGCTACCCTCCCTCACAGGGGCGTCGTCTATGTGAAATCTTACACAAGCTGAGATCACCTACCCTGTGACATCATCAGTAGCAGCCTGTGTTTTGTTTTTTATCTCCTCCACCAATATGAAAGAAAGGGAGGGGTTCCTCCAATAAATGTAAAATATTTTATATTTGTCATCATGCAGCTGAAAAAAGGCTGCTATTTATCAGTACAATTTAGAAAATAGATTTTATTTCTGAAATCTTGTCTTTTTAATTTGGGTCCACTTTAAAGAGAACCTGTACTGATTAAAAATATTTAAAATAAACACATGAGGTAACTTGAAATGAACATTACATAGTTACCTTGCCATCAGTTCCTCTCAGAAGCTCACCATTTTCTTCTGGCAATTATCCCTTCCAGTTCTGACAATATTTTGTCAGATCTGAAATATATCAGTTGCTGTCAGTAAAATATCAGTTGATGTCAGTTATAGCTGAGAGGAAAACTGATGTACCAGGTAATGTCCATGTTTCCCTATGGCTCAAGTGGGCGATGTTACAGTTTAACTGTGTGCTGACCAGAAAGCTGTTATGGGTAATGGCCATTTTCAAAATGGAGGACGGAAAATTCCCTTGATCTCAGTGAACAAACAGGACGCGGGAGAGGAGAAAGACACTGAGGAGTAGACTACATGGAAGGTAAGTATGACTTGTGTATGCTTATTTTGACTTTTAATTTCAGTTCAGGTTTTCTTTAAGGAAAGCGGGCAGGTAAAACTAAATGTTTAAAAAGATATATATTTTTTAAAGCAATGGTTAAAAAAGTGAAATAAAATGCCGTAAAAAGTAATGCTAAGCTACTCTCTGACTTCTTCCTAAATTTAGCATGTTACATATTCAGTGCAGGTTGAAAATGCTCTTGGAGGATTACACTCTAATACAATCACGGTTACGCCGGTTTTCTAGCAGTTTGCGGACAATATTATTACAAAAATTGAAAAGGAATTTGAGGCCCCGGATTCATAAGATGTATGTGATAAACAGGTTAGGATGCAAGTGCGGGCCGCCCCGACTTTAAAGAGGCAATCCGACTCTCCTTGTTTTCTCAAATGAGCAGAACTGTTGTTCGGGTCCTACAGATACATGAAAAAAGGTGATTATTACTTAAGTGAAAGAAGATTATGTTCTGTCAGACGTGATGCTTGATGGCTTCTGTTAGAACAAAGAGTACATTTGACACTTATCAGCGTTTAGTAAATCAGGCAGCTATGTGACTGATCTAATATTTGGACTGCTCGGTCCAGACTATTTATGGTTATTACTTTGGGGTCTCGATGTGATTTCCACTTCATATGGAAAAAGTCTCCAGTTAAATCTCTAAAGCTTACTTAACTGACAATTCATCTCCCACCAACCTGTTACATCTATTTCCTGTTATCTATTTCCTCAGTCGAGGGCTTTAGGGCCAGTGTTGCACTTTCGCTGATGTTTTGCAGGTATAACCGGTGGAAGCTCAATGTGCATGCTAGTTAAAACAGTAACAAGTAAGTTATTATTACTGCAGATGAGACAACTACAGGATATGACATATACAGAAGGAAAGGAGAGCATTCTTGAAGAGTATCTACAGTATTTAAGGCTCGGTCTTAATGATGTAGGGTTGGGTGGTCTCAGATTTAATTACTTACTCAATTGGTTGCAAGGTAAAACTCCACCCCCTCCTCTGCAATGCAGTCCCTGCCATGTTTCTGAAGTCTTCTGAAGCTCTATGGAAACCTTTACTTGCACTGCCGTGGTCTGCCGCCAGCTCGACCGCCACCAATAAGGCCACAAGTGCCAAACTGAGGGCGGGTCGCGGTAATGAGGATGGGGATGGCCAGAGCCCTGGCAGAAGTTTGAAAAAAGCCACCTAGGCCACATTTCTGAGGGGTGAGCAGAGTGCTTACCTGAGTGAGTAAATTACAGCCGGTCAGGTTATTAATTGACCATGAGACCCCCCAATCCTGATTCATTTAGATAGAGCCTGACATGATTTCTTTTATACTGGAGGTACTCTTTAAGTTAATTTTAGTCTTGGAAGTGGGGAAACACAGGGTACAACAGGAAGGAGAAATGGAAGTTCAGAATATAGTTACTTAGATTACAGCAGAATAGAACATGGCAAAACCAGTTTGATGACAACAATAATATTACATCATCAGATTGGTTTGATCAGGGGAATTACTATAAATCCCTGGGCCCCAGCACAGCTCTGAATGGGCCACCCTCCTGCTCCAGCTCAAGCTATCATATTAAGTAATCGGTGCCCCCCCCCCCCCCCCCCCCCAGTTATTTGTAATATGCAGCCCTCCCTTCACACACACACACGCACGCACACACACACACACACACACACACACACCACAAACACACACACACACACACAACACACACTCACACACACCACACACACACCACACACACTACACAACACACACACACACACACCACACACACACACCACACACACCACACACAAACACACCGCACACTCACACAAACACACACACACACACACTCACACACACCACACACACTACACAACACACAAACACACACACCACACACACACACACACACACACACACACTCACACACAACACACACACACTACACAACACACAAACACCACACACACACACCACACACACACACCACACACTCACACACACCACACACACTACACACAAACACACACACACACACACACTACACAACACACACACACACCACACACACCCTACGCAAACACACACACACACACCACACAAACCACACACACCCCACACAAACCACACACACCCCACACAAAAACACACACACCACACAAACACACACACACACCACACAAACACACACACACACACCACACAAACACACACATAGACACACACACACCACCCAAACCACACACCACACAACACACACAAACACACACACACCACACAAACCACACACACCCCACACACACACACACAAACATACACACCACACACAAACATACACACCACACACAAACACACACACATTACACACTACACACACAAACCACACACACAATACATATTAATAATATATTAAACAATAATATATTAGCATTACATTAGTTAACCTTTGCCCATACCCATACTTTGGATCCTTAGATATCAGTATTAGATGACCCTTGTGCACCTCC